>NC_071355.1:45188448-45485948 GCF_943734655.1 Sabethes cyaneus
AGCCTGCATGTCGAAGGCGAAATGCGTATCTGTCACGAATAAATATAAATAGCAGAATTTAATTGGAAAGTTTTTAATTTCAGAAGATGGCGGTTCAATTCCCGAAGGATGACAACTTGCATTTTTAATTAGCTTGCATATACGAATTCAAGTTATTCGAAATTTGAAATATAGCTTATGACGCCAAAGCAAAATAAATTTGACGCGTTCCATTTTTGAAATTTAAAAATTGATTATTTTTTGGCTGCATAAAGGCACGCTATGTCTGAAGGGTGCGATTATGCAACTTTGATGTACATAAAATTTTCTTTCACAACGTATTAGTACAGGTCTTCACGATTCAGAAAATACTAATTTTAAAATAATCCATCGGGAAAAAATTGAAAAAAGTTAATTTGAATATTTTAGCTGTATTCAACCGGGATCATACAGAGTACTTTTGATCATGGAATTACCACATGCGTACACCTTCACGAACTTGGTAATTCTATGATCAAAAGTACTCCGATTTGGTTCAAACTTTGTGAATTTGCTGTTCTTTTTCTGATAAGTTGAGACCTGTAGTTTTTATTTGCCGCTTAGGGTACACACTCTTGGGATAGGGCGTGTCGACCACTTAGAGTGGTCCAAAAAATCATCATCTGTGTCATGACACTTTCTTTTAAATATTTAACTTTTGAATCGCTCAAACGATTACAACAATATTGATAGCAGTCGAAAGTTACATCAATGAGCATTTAATAAACGTTGCAATGTAACCCATATTACCTTTTATGAATAATATAATATTGGTTTCAAACCCAAACCATGACATAATTACCATAAACATTGAACATGTTTCCATGCAATGACAACAAATAAGCTCCCAGCTTTTATATATTTTGAAAGCTTAAAATTTTGTACAAAATTTATCAAAAATCTAGACACGTTTATCTTTTTGTTTATTTTGGAGATACAGTTTGTGGATACGCCTGTACCCGATCGGGGTATTAGATTTTTACTGCGCAAAACTCAAATTTCTTCTCCCATGTTTCTATTCAAACGATTGAATTTGCTCAAATTCATCTAAATAACGAGAATTTGGAGCCTTTTGACATTATATCAAGCGGAACATACCGAAATTAGACAATGAAATATAGAATGAGTATCAATTAGGGGTTAAAACAAGGGGTCTTTCAATATTGAAGTTTTTATGCTTGGTTAATTGAAAATAACTAAATGCTAAGAATTACATTTTTAACAACTTGACACTGTGGATCCCTCGCTCACCAATTTTCTAAAAGTTGATTTGTAGCCAATCCATCTTTGTCATATAATATTACCTAAATTTGCTATGAAATAATTAACAAACAGCATAGTTTCGTAAAGAAGAAAGATAGTGTTTTCAAATTAAGTGGAAATAATGTTAGCGGCCGTCTTAGATCTTTGATAAAATCGATTGATGTGCCAAAAACAAGTCAATTTCTTGAACTAATCTAATATGGCGACAAATCGAAGAGGACCACTAAAAATGTTTCACATAATTTGAATTTCTTTTTACAAAACCGTTTCATTTGTTATTTATTTATATAGCAAATTTAGGGAATATCACACGATAAAAATGTTGAAGTTCACCAAAAATCAACTCTTTTTAATACTGCCTGGCCACTTGACGAACGAGGGGTCCACTATTTCGAGTTATTTAAAATGAAATTCTCTATATTTAACCTTTTTCATTCAATCAAGCACAAAAATTTAAATATTTAAAGATCTCGTGTCAATAGTGGCATTTAAAAGTTCAGTATTCAAAGGAAGGTGTCATGACTGGGATGCTGATTTTTTGGACCACCCCAAACTAAGAGGGAGCGCCCTAAGCGCCACATTAAAAATTCGGGTCTGAAATTTCCATAAAAAGAACCAATTCACAAAGTTTGAACAAAATCGGAGCACTTTTGATGATGGAATTACTAAGTGCGTTACCTGTATCCGGTTGATTACAGCTAAAATATTCAAATTAACTTTTTTCAATTTTTTCCCGATGGATTTTTTTAAAATTAGCATTTTCTGAATCGTGAAGACCTATACTAATACGCTGTAAAAGAAAATTTTATGTACATCAAAGTTGCATAATCGCACCCTTCAGACATAGCGTGAAAGGTTGATGAGACGTTGAATAAGCGACTGGAAAAGCATTGCAAAACTATTTCTCGTTCTAAAAATAGAATTGACAGCATTGCGCAAATTAATTTCGAAACACGCAAAAGCCTCTATTAAGCTCCATTCCAGCTTCGAAAGCAGCTACCCAAGTAACAATTTCAGGCTGATCAAACGCTTTTATAGCTGAATTTATTCTACCTGTGGCTGAACCATGGTTTAGTTTTAGAAATAAAAGCCTTTTTTCAGCTCTTAAACGTGTACATTTAGTGATTTTATCAAGCTTCGGGTTTGCTAATAGCTGCTTTCGAAGCTGCAATGGAGCTTAATACAGGCTTTTGCGCGTTTTTAAATAACCAATTTGCGCAAAGCTGGAAACAAGGCGCACAGAGGTTATATAAAGGACGATATAATTGCTCAAGAAGTGTTTTTTTCTGCCACAAACGAAATAGGTTGTACAAGTTCTCCAATTTCGGCTGAATAACTATTGTAGAATTGTTTACATAAATTTTATTCGATGCATATTCAGCTATGACTGAATAATAATGGTTGCTGAAATATTTAATCAGCGCATAAGTGTTTCGCCGGCTCTCCGCTTTCAGTTTGTACTCCGCTAGCACTTTCCGCTCGAACACGGCAAGCGCGCGTATGTTCTCCGTGAGCAGCGTCACGGCTTCAAGTCCATAAAGAACTACCGATTTAATAAGGGTTTTGTATATTGTTAGCTTCGAGCGGCGGCGTATGCTTGCTGATCGTAGCGTTTTGCGAAGGACAAAGTAGGCCCGATTTCCCGCTTGGATGCGCCACTGGATCTCCTTACTAGTGTTGTTGTCCGCGGTCACCAGCGATCCCAAATACACGAGCTCCTCTACCACTTCTAGTTCGTCGCCGTCCACGGTTACCGTACGTGGGAGACGCGCGTTTGTTTCCTTTGAGCCTCTTCCTTTCAGGTATTTGATCTTCGACGCATTTATTTTAGCCCAATTCTCCTAGACTCCGCTTTCAGTCTGGCGTAGATTGCCTCCGCCGTCGCAAAGTTCCTGGCTATGATATCGAAGCCATCTGCAAAGCCTAGAAGTTGGCTACTCCTGATAAAAATCGTACCTCTCGTTTCGATGCCCGCTCGTCGGATCACCCCCTCAAGAGCGATGTTGAACAGCATGCAGGATAAACCGTCACCTTGTCTCAACCCTCGCCGCGTCTCGAAGGGACTCGAGAGTGTCCCAGAGATGCGTACGAAACACATCACTCGATCCAATGTAGCTCTGATCAGTCGCGTCAGTTTGTCCGGAAAACCGTGTTCGTGCATTATCTGCCATAGTTTATCTCGATCGACTGTATCGTATGCTGCTTTGAAATCCATGAAGATGTGAGGCGTGGGAACGTTGTACTCCCGATATTTCTGCAAGATCTGTCGGATAGTAAAAGTTTGGTCCGTAGTTGCGCGAGCCCCCATGAAACCCGCCTGATAATTCCCTACAAAACCTTGTGCTATCGGTGACAACCGGCGTAACAGGATCTGGGGGAGTACCTTGTAGGTGGCGTTTATCAGCGTAATACCGCGATAGCTGCAGCAGTCTAGCCGATCACCCTGTCTGTAGATGGGACAAAGCACTCCTTCCATCCATTCCTCCGGTAGCTTTTCCTCCTCCCAAATCCTTGAAATAACCCAGTGTAGAGCCTTTGCTAGCGTTTCTCCGACATGTTTATAAAGCTCTGCCGGTAGGCGGTCCTATGGCGGAGCGTATTATGCCCCAACCGTTTTCGAGGTTTGAAGCACACAACTCCTCGGAAGATGGTAGTGCCTCATTCAGTATTCGCGCGTAGTTCTCGGCAGCTTGCGGGTTATCTAGCTGTCTGATGTTCAACCGAGGAGGGCGGCTTTGACATGTCCGGTATACGGCGGACAGCTTTGAGCGCACATGTACTGCTACTAGGTAATGATCAGAATCAATATCCGCACTCCGTCGGGAGCGTATGTTCGAGATGTTAGAGAAAAACCGGCCCTCTATGAGAACGTGGTCAATTTGGTTCATTGTACGTTGGTCAGGTGATCTCTAGCTGGCTTTGTGGATATCCATGCGCGGGAAAAAGGTGCTTCGGATCAGCTGATCTCGAATGGTCGAATGGAAAAATTTTGTTTGTTTGTTTTGGGATAAATTTTAGGTGTGTACCAAAAAGGATAGGATAGGATGCATATAACCTTATGTCGAATTTGTTTATTCAATCCGGGTTGAAACTGGATGAATTTTATTTGTCAGATAGGAGCAAATGAACACAAAAAGTTCATTCAGTTCCAATCCGGATTGAATAAACAAATTCGACATTAGTTTTGGACATCTATTTCATGACACAGAAGTATTTTGAGTCAAATATTGACTCAAAAAATATTGTATTATTTTTGCATAACGGAGCCCGCCCAGGTTGTGAAACAGCAAAGTTTTTTGGTTCCGAAACTGCCAGAAAATCAGTTTTTTAATACTTCAACGATCATAAACATGTATAAAACATTTTTCAGGTATAAGAGAGCGGATTCTGCATAGTTGAGATTTTGAACTTCCTGGTTTTACGTGCATTATTGCAATTCAGATTTTGACGATTAAGCTGATATATGACTTTGTATTTAAGGTGTATCCCGTAAATAAATGATCGTAAAATTTTATTTTCCTGCTATATTTCTTCATTTTTGTTTCTTCTTTATGGATTATGCTATAACTTTTTTGTTTTAGGCGAAAAAAATATGATGATGTTCAAAAGCTATGACCAAAAAAAAAACCAGTTTCACAACCAGTGACATTCCCCTTACATATTGTATTTTCGCAGTAGGGGAATGTGGTCGTGGTTGGGGCTCCTTTGGGCATTTGGCCATAACTTCCGTTTCAAAGAGAATTTTGGTAATCTGAATACATTGTTGTTTTTAAGTGTGTAGCACAATATGCACCTCTCCGCTAACAATATTTGGGTTACAGCCCATCTAGACGAAGCCAAACACGTTTCTGAGAGCACATATTTTCGAGAACTTCGACCCCCTTTTCAATTTTTTAGTCTTCCCTGATATACTGCCCATCGAACAACAAATTCTTGTCCAGGGATTTGTCAGAAAACGGCTCTGTAGTACGTTTCATCGTCTATAACGAAGCAAGCTTCCTTACTCTACGTTACGGCCCTTGCAACTTCTCAAACCAACATTCTTTTTTGCTTTCCAGACATAGGGTTACGAAACTCAAATTATTTTCGCTGCGTTTTTCAGGCTCGGTTTGAAAAAAGTCACTGTAATTTTACAGTATACATTCTTAACGTAAACCTTTTGAAAATTTTTACTCACAGATTAAATAAATTGTAACATCTTTCGAGGGTTCGAAATATTGTGTGTAAATCTATCTCACAATCAGCATTGCTAGTAGGTTTTACCAAAAATCAAACACAATGAGAGTTAAAATACCCGGCGAAAATCTGGCAGTAACTTAACTCAACTAGGCTGCAGTCGGGCAACATCATTGAGGTACTTGCAAAATCTAGATTTACCTGCCGCTGCTGTGCTAACAATAATTAGTGAATGGGTGGGGCGCCAAATTGAAACGTGAATTCACACAGTACCTTTTCATCTAGGTAGAATATGAATGAGCGAAAATGTGTAAGAACTGCACTAAACTACCTCGTTTGGTCAATTTTGCTCTATTGTCTCTTGAGAGCTTCTTCTTAA
This sequence comes from Sabethes cyaneus, assembly GCF_943734655.1. Taxonomy (NCBI): domain Eukaryota; kingdom Metazoa; phylum Arthropoda; class Insecta; order Diptera; family Culicidae; genus Sabethes; species Sabethes cyaneus. The sequence continues at coordinate 45,194,285 of NC_071355.1, forward strand.
CCGGCTTCCTTGGGATTTGTTCGAGGGCAAACTCGTATCACACCTCAGTGGATCGGAAAGATAGTGTTATTTGAGGCGTCAAAAATGTTTTGCCATAGAAAGAAAGTTAAACCAACCACTCTCTGCCTAACAATCTGCGAACATCAATCGCCGTGTTCGTGTTTAATTTTACTATTTGCTATTTATATTTTTGAACTTGTTCAAAAACAAAAAAATCATTGAGCCCGACAAAGTTTTGTTTCTTTATACAACGAAATCATCCACTAAAACTTAGTTTATTTTTTGGGAAGTATCAATAGAAAAAATCTTTGAACTCCAAAAAACCATACAGTTTCAATTTAAAATCACTGACGCTGAAAAGAATGCTGAATACGGCTCAGTTAAGAGCAGCATGGGAACCTAATTCGAATTACCGGAAATCGAAAACTCATTTGGCTAGCCATTACTTACCGAGCATATTGGCCACGTCCGTTTCCTCCTGGTCAAACCTTCCGGCAACCCGATAATTGGGCGAAGTTTCCGAATCCCGAGAAGTGTCTTCATCCAGCTGAGTTTTGCTACTGGAGCGACTGCTGCTGGAAGAAAAAGCCAAACCTATCGAATGTCTTTCTTTCGTGAAACATTTGTGGTCCAACTAACCTATTGAAATGGTTTGCTGTTGAACCGGTCGAGGACCGCAGGGCGTTACCCTTCTGGCTGAGGTGCCGCGAGCAGTAGCCACGCCTCTGAGATTCTTTCGTACAGGTTTCATTCGAGCACAACCGTCGCCACTGTTTGCCGTTGAACTTCTTTCGGATGCCGCTAGGAGTGCACACTACGTCACCCTTCTTGAAGTGATGGGGCGTTTCCGCCTGAGATCTGTTTAAACAATGATTCCAATATTATACAACTGAACTTTTATACATATTTGATCAAATAATAGAAAATACCTTGGAGTTGCAGGTTGAGATCTAGGAGTACTTCGCTGGTCCAGCAAACTGGACGTACTTCCACGGCTCTGCATGCTGCTGCGTTTGCTGCTGCCTGAGTATTTTTCATTTTCTGTAATTCAACAAGAAAACCAGTTTAAACCGAATGATTATTACAGTTTATTTTAAACATTTACCACCATCAAGCGGAAAGTTGATGTCTTCTCGGCGAAGTTCATCGTCGCTTTCGTAATCATAGTACGTTCGATTTGTGCCACGCAAATCGTCAGGACTACCCGATGTTAATACTTTATTCGAGCCACCAGGAGCCATCAGATCGTTACTGCTATGTTGCTGTTGTTGTTGTTGTTGTTGTTGTTGCGGCTGTGGTTGCTGCTGTTGCGGAGCTAAATGATGCGGCTGATAGTGACTGTTGGCAATCAGCGTTGTGGGTTGACCTTCCGAAGCGCTTCCAGCGCCAACAGCACTGTTCAATTGATTCGTTTGAAAAGGCGATGTAGCCGCCGTTCGATAATGCTCTTCGTTCGTGTGTAGCGTCGGAAGAATTTGATACACTTGTAATGGCACATGTGGCTGTTGCTGCTGTTGTCCAGCCTCATAACGGGACGTAGAGGTCGCTGTCGCTCCCATACCACGTCCTTGCGTTATGCTGATCGCTTTGTATTGTATATTCGTACCTACACCAGTTCCCGAAATGCTGTTCTGACTGTACATAATAGCGTTTGTGGGTGCCGATGAAATTGAGCCTATTCCTTCGGGGTTATGATAACCCGTCGTCGTCGTAGCAGATTTACCCATAGGAGTTTGCTGAGTACGATTCTTGGCACCCTCAACAACTTCGACCATTTCTTCCAGCTCATCCCACCAGGGAGGTTTCAGCAATCGAATATCTACCCTCTTTACCAGTTTAATCTAGAAAAAATTTAGTTGTTGAAGCTTTGGGGAAACAATTTAAACACGGGATCCTACCTCCTGAGCGTTACTGCCCGGTCCTATGAGTTGTACTGAGAACTGCTTGGTATTATTTTGCATTTCTTTGACTATGGCCTCCACGAAAACATTGCCCGCCGGATGCGCCGGTACAGTTCGAGCTCGAACGCAGACTCGACATCCGGGTACCACGTCCGATGCCGAAGGACAGGCATCGTCGATGATGTCGTAGCGACCAGCGCCGAATACATCACCGTACACCTGTTGACTACCCTCTGGGAAATCGAACTGCACTATCACCGTACTCGGCGAAGAACTGGCTCGTATCACACCGGACTCGTAACAGTCTTTCCGTTTCGCCAGCACCCGATAGTGATTGGACCAGTCGCTCAGATCGATCAGACTTGATGGGGCCGCAACCGAAGGAGCGACTGTTGCCGACGACGATAGGGAAGGAGTGGATGAAGGAGTGCCGGCCGAGGTAGTGGTTGTGGCGTTAAAGCTCGCTACCGGTTGCGTGCTACTAACGAAATGCGATGCCGCGGCGTCCGTGGAAGTACTGCTGGGCGGGGAAATTGTCGTTTGCTGCTGCTGCTGCTGTTGCTGTTGGATGGACGACGGTGAAGCTCGAACATGCTGGTGGTGATGAAGCGACTGCTGTTGAGGCTGCAGTTGAACTGCTGAAGCTATGGTGCCTGGTGGAGTAGCAGCCGATTTGTAACTGTTGATCGGGGACCTGACAATGGGAATAAATGCAGTTTTATGTAGTTTTTTGCGAAAATAAAGTTTGATAACTTTCGTGTATTCCAGAGCGATTTTGAAGAAGGATTTGAAATTTGATTACCCAGAAATTAGTTTTGGTACAATTAAAGAATTGAAAAATTATTCGAAAGTCTCGAACTGATTATATATCAGAATAAGAAATTAATTGAATTATCTAATAGTGTTTAAAGACAAGAAAATGCGATTAACGCACATTTAAATGCGATTAACGGAATGACAACTTTCATTGATTTCAAAGCAGCGTTTGACTGTATTTAGCACACCATATTTCTTCGGAAACGTCATCGTTTGATATTCTGCTGACAGTTTTTATCGTGGCTGTGATCACGCATGCGCTGTAGGGGCTCATAAATCAGATCAGAGTCTATTTATAATAGTAACTTCATTACATTATATTACTCGTTATAAAACAACCTCGATGTAAGACAATTCGATATAAGACAATTTTTAACTGATATCGAACAAATCCCTTTGACATAGCTGGTAACGATAATAGAGCTAATTTTCCATTCCAGAAACGGCGCCATGAAGATGTTCATTATTTTAAAATAACCCTAAAAATTGTAAAAACTAATAGTTCAAACAATAATTAATTAAGTACCAGAATCCCTGCTTTCAGAATTACGAAGATTCCAATAGTAGAGATGATAGGTATCCCGGGGAATCAAATCTTCCAAAATCTTTACACGATTGCTATGGGTGGAGCCCGAGGGACTCTGTGCAAATCTTTTTTATTCGTCTGGATGAACTGTTGAACTACAATCCTAATTCTATGGTGTATGATAACTTTAAACAATGTGAAGAACGCTTGGCCATCGACAGGAAACCTGGAAGTGGCATTTGATTGTCTTTTCTGATCCGACTTGACAAGTTGTCACTATTCGAACATGATCAAATAGTGGTACAACGACAATGGAGTAACTGTGGTTCCCAAGGAGTGAACTCCGGCCAATATCTCTGAGGTGGTAAGGCCGATTGAGGTATTCTGATATAATGTGAAGGATAAACTGAAGAGATGAAGCAAAAATGCAAAAATGGAATTTGTTTGCCAAACAAGTGGAAAAACAGCTGGTTCACACACTTACTCTAACAAGATTTTGGTGTCTAACCGTTATTTTAAACAGTGAAGAAGGTTAGATCACCACACAGCTTTGATTCATCGACCAATGATGCCGCATTCAGAGGAATGATTATCTGCATTTTTATCGTTCAAATATTAGTAAGTTCACCTAGAATTAACCTGCATATGCTGATAGACACAATCATTTGTATTGAAATTATGTTCTGATTGACGGTCGTCACTTATCGGATGTCATCAAAGTGAAGTGTTTTCAGGACCGACATTGTCATGCTAACATTGCTAACATGCTAAAAAGAAAGGAAGCACGCGGAGTGAGGATTATGAGTGACGTCCAAGCAGAGTATGGAGCCATCTCAAGAGTTCAAAAAAGTGATGTCAATCTGGGCCCGAATTTCCAAAAGTGGGAAGCGAATAGCCGCGCGATGCGATCCATCGGATCATGTCAGAAGACAGGCTTAAAGATGTGATTAGCCGTACTTAATTACTTATAAAAAGATTTCGACTCTAGCAGCTATCGAGGCATTACTTTACTAAGGTTTACTCTTTGGCTCGTGCAGCACGTTCTTCACAATCGTGTGGAAGATTTGTGCCATCAAGTGTGCCTTCTTTACTCCAGTCTAAAGACTGGATTTTCCAAATGTTTCTATAGCGGTGGTCTTTCCAATAAGTGGAAGGAATTATAGAAGAGAGTAATGGGAAGGTAGATGTTTTATAGTATTTCTAAAGTCGGAAAGGCGTTAGAGGAAAAGACGGTAGTTGAAGCAACACTTAATAAGTTCGTGGTTCGTTACTTTTTACCAAACCAAGAGATCTGCAGGTTGAAGCAGGTTATAATGGTAGTCAAATATAAGCGGATTCGAATCTAGCTTTTCGCCGGTATTGCATAACCCTTGAACCCTAAAGGATTTGTAAAATTCAATTTCTAGAACCTTTAGCGTGTGACGTCTTTCAGTTTCTACCATCGCTGGGGGAACTGAGGAAAAATTGGTCCTCGTTGGGTAATGGCATGACAATGATGGTTACTAAATGATGAGAGTCGCCTGAAAGGAGCGTCAAAAGTAGCTCTGGCTTCCAAGTCTCTACGTCCTAGCGCTCCCTTCAGGAACTAAGTCAAACGATGACGATCGATAGTCATACCTGGAAATGCTGTACACCCTTGAGCAGCTACGCTGGAAGGTGAGAAGTTGAGTACGTGTTTCCCAGGTGAGGAGCGGCTCAAACAGTGTCTGTCTCGGAGCGAGCGGCTGAATATTAGGGCTGTTAGAATTTTCGTGTTTACCGAAATCGTACGAAATTTACTTTAGATTTTTTGGCAGAGCACCATAAAACTACAGTTAACGCTATGGTAAACTTCATCCAGTTTCGTTAGATTTCGGCAAACACGATCGTATATGTGTGTGAAAATTAAGAGCAAATTCTTCAACTATAGCTTAATCAAATCAACTTAGACGCATCGAAAAACAATAAATCCGATGATGCAAAAGGAAGGGTTGTACAACAGACTCGAGAGAACCTATGTAAAGTGTCCAAGGAAGTTTTCCGTGGTCTTATTGGAAGACATAGCCTTCATCTGTCAACCAATGATAACGGTTTAAGACTCATAAAATTTGCCGCGGTCAGAGGAATGGCCATCTGTAGCACCTACTTTCCACATCTGAAGATTTAGAAACACACCTGAAAGCATGCAAATGGAGACTCTAGCTCTAAGATCGATCATGTCATGAACAGACACTTTCCAGATGTCATCGATGCACGGTCTTTTCGGGGATCAAATAACGACTCTGACCACTATCTCGTTGTGTGTAAGATTCGCGCAAGGTTGTTAAATGTGCGACGAATGCTCGCACTGAGAGGACGCTACGTTTCAACATCCACCGGTTGACGGTAGATGGCGTGGCAGCGGAATACGCTAGAAAGCTTGAACAACGAATCCCAGAACAGCAGAAGATATATAAGTGGATTGGGGAGGAACCTCCATGGTGCCATTGAAACAACTATGAAAGAGCTTGTAGGCACGATGCGTGGAAGACAGCGTGTCAGGTTTGATGCCGAAAACCAGAGAGTATCAGGCCAGGAGTCGCATGCTCACTGCGGCTATACTTCAGAACAGAGCAAAGTATAGAGAGACTAGAGCTGTGGAAAAAAGAACCCACCGTCTAAAACAACGCGAGTACAACGAGCACATGTTCGCCGGTACAGAGCGAAGATTCACTAGCAATGACACACGGAGTTTGTACAAAACGGTGAGTTTAAGTAATTGTGCCAAGCCTGTGATGTGCAATGACGGTGCTAGCAATCTGCTCACTGACAAATCGACGGCAGCAGCCAGGTGAACAGAACACTTTCAGATGTTGTTGAATGGAGAGGTAAACAGGGAGTTCAGCAGAAACAGGATAAGAATTGCGAGCGATGGTCATATTGTGGAGCCCCCAACAAAGGAAGAGTTTAAGAAGATAATCATTGAGCGGAAAAACGGTAGGGTTATTGGGAAGGCTGGACTTCTTGCGGGGAGTTGGCGGCTTTACGACGGAATCCATCCGCTCATTGTCAGGATCTGGGGTGAAGAGTAAATGCCGGAGGAGTAGTTGGATGTCCTCATTTGCCCTATTTTTAAAAGCGGACATCGATTTGAGTGTAAAAAATTTCCAAGCATTGCACTGCTTAACTCTGCCTATAAGGTGCTCTCCAGGATATGGGAGGTTCTGTAGACTGAGACCATTAGCGGAGTCCTTTGCCGGTGAGTACCAAACTGGTTTTCGTAAGGGCCGTTCCATGACGGATCAGATGTTTACCCTATGTCAGTTATTAGACAAGTTCCGGGAGTTCAACTTTCAGACTCAGCATCAGTGGACTTTAAGGCGGCGTACGATTCAGTCAAATGATATGAGCTGTGGCAGATAATGCTAGAACAAAGTTTTCCGACGAAACTAATTACGCTGATTCGTGAGACGCTGGATGGGTCAAAATCATGCGTCAAAATAGCTGGTGAGATCTCTGCCGCTTTCGTGACGTAGGGTGGACTGAAGCAAGGGGATGCACTCCCTAACCTACTATTCAACATTGCCTTCGTATTACAGAAGAGCAAACGAGGAAAGGAACGGGACTGTCATCACGATAACTCACATGCTTTTTGGTTTTGCGGATGACGTCGAGCTGAATCAGCGGAATAAACCGTAGAGCAGTGGAAGAGGTCTTTAGGCCTTTTAAACGGGAAGTAGCAAGATTGGGACTTACTATTAACACCGTCAAAACGAAGTACATGGTTGCTGGTAGGGAACGTGGGAGTCCAAACGGTGTTGGTGCCGAGGCGGAGCTAGATAGGACTTCATATCGTAGTTGAGGAAGACATATACCTTGGTAGGCTCGTTAATTGTGATAACGATGTAAGCCGCGAAGTGAAACTACAAATTGCAGCCACGAATCGAAGTTTCTGCGGATTGCATAGCCAGCTGAAGTCCTGTAGTTTGCAAATTCGCATAAAACTGGCACTCCGCCGCACTCAATGGATGTGCTCTGTCGACGACGACGCACGGTCAGCTGGTGTTCGAACGGCAGTCCAGGACTGACAATATGGTAGGACCATAATTCGTTCCGTCGCCAATAAAGTCAAGTAATTTAGTTAGCTTTGGTCAGCCTCCCAGATGGCCTTGAGGTAGAACGCTGGTTTAACGACTGGCTTCGTCGTGTGTTTGAATCTCAGTTTGACCAGAGAACAGGTTCGGCAGAATGCCATTCACTGACTACGTGACCGAAAGAAATTAAACACAATAAATAGAAGCACATGGCGAACGAACCCAAACAAACATCATTGTCAAAATTACTGTCTTATCTGTTAGTGGAATATTCATTCAAGTAATAATGTGCTACTTTCGATTTTCATATAAGTCTTCATTAAAATAAACAAAATTTTTGCATAAATGCCTTCATTTCTTCTCTTTCACATAAGCGATCGCTTGCTTGCGAGTTCTTGTGCGGTAAAAAGTAGAATGAATGTCATGTCATGTCAGTGAACGAATTTGTCAGCGTTGGCGAAACTAGCGCTTATATCAAGGAGGAAGGGAGGGGGCGAGGGTCAATTATAACCCCAAGCATCTTTGTTGACCATTTTATTTTATCAACATTAAAAAAAGAAAAAACGATTTTTTTTCGGTCAAATGCGCATTTCAAAATAAATAGAAGTTAATCGGAAAAGGTTTCGACTTTTCACAATTTTCGCATTTATACTAAGATGCTCAACAAAAAAAAAAGACTTTATGATCATCAGCATATTAGAGTAAAGTGCAAATTGTTTGCGTGAGTTTATGCACAAATTGCGCCCGAGTTCTGTTACGTAGGTGTAGTTTATAGTTTTTATCTTCAAAATTTTAAGAGTTGAGCTAGTTCCGCCGTTGGTTCGCGATTGAAATCTATTATCGGAATAAAACAATCGTTTTAGACAACATTTTTATCACTAATTAATTTTTCCTACAGATAGATTCGATATAGGGCAACGAGTTGCAAAAATAGTTATGATGTTGTAACGTGAAATAGTCTAACATATTGTATTCTATCGCCCTAGCATATGGATATTCTGGAGTTGAATTCCATAAAACCTATTCTTACGGTATTTATTTCCGAAAGCAACTCATATTTGCAATGATGCAGGAAACTCTCGTGCTCCCATGCCGCATCACTTCGAAAAGACACACGGAAAAGCATCAACGATTGCCTTTATCCACTCTAACTAACCCCGCTGGCGCTGCTAATATGGTCAAACGAAGTAAGAATAGTGTACACTATACACATTCAAGTGACACTTCTTCATGACGGTCATGTGATCATTCCCAGCGGCCTGCATACGCAAAACGAAACGCTTCTGCTTCTGCTTCTATACCTACTCCCTGCGGCTGGCTGGCTAGCTGTGTCTTCAGCGTAGTAGCATATATTAGCATGTTTGTTTGCGAGTAAAATATCGCTATTTTTAAACAATAAGGCGAGCGGTTTATGCAATAAGTCCAGAGATTGTAAACAGACTGTGATGTTGATTTGCTTTCGCGGAAAAAAAAAGTCCGCACCGCGATACTATAGACACCCTACAGTACGGCGGTGTTCTTGCTGGGGTGATGATTCTAAGTGGAGCTCAACATTTGTTTTATAACAAATGTTACGCTTAACAATGTGAATGGTTTTCATAGAATTGCAGAAAAAATCATTTGCATTTTTTTTAATATCAAACTTGTCTTTTCAATCTTCCCTAAGGATGGTAAAACATACGTGACTTAGTTCGGTGCGATTTTTTTTGCCCGTTTGCGGAAAGAGAGCAAAGTTCGTGAATCAGAGTTTCACAGACGGCTCAACGAGAATCGTACCTATTTATGCCTATTAATGCCGGACTTACCCGTAGGAAACACTGGTGTAAATTTTCTTATTTGCATAGTAGCCATCCACGGTTCGCAGTGCCTGAGCTGGCGGCTGTTGCTGTTGAGGACGTCCTAGATCAGATGAGAGTAAAATTTGTCTATGTTGTGGCTGTTGTTGTTGTTGTTGTTGTTGTTGTTGTTGTTGTACACCACATGGCATGCTATAGTGCTGCTGTTGAGACCTTGTCCCACTGATAGTGCCGTTGTTACTGCTACTACTAGGGCTACCACAACCGCTTCCTTCATCCATCGGTACAGGATGGTGCGAGCCCATCGAGGTGACCGTTATTATTGCACCCAAGGTGTTGGTACTATTGCTGTTGCCCGATGCAGGCGACGGTGGCCTACTTCCGGTGCGTTCCGAGTATCCTGATGAAATTGTTTCATTCATCTCTGAATGCTCATTGGTTATGCCTGCATTCCCATTACCACTAGTGTTATTATTTACCATACTGTTGCTAGTGTTGTTTCCATTCAATTGCTGCATTCCTCCTCCGGTGTCCACTGGCAGAGGTCCAACAGATCCTGCACTGCCCCGGTGGGATTCCATTTCCTCGAGCTCGGCCAGATCAAACTTCCGTTTCTTCGGATGCTGGCGGGGTTGATTTGTACTTCCATTGCTAGTATTGGCTGTTCCGACTGCGGCGGCCGCTGCCGCTGCTGCTGCTGCCACCGATGTTGCAGTTGCGGCCGCCGCCGTCGTCGTCATCGTCGTCGTAGCTGAGTTTTGAGCAGTCGAGGATCCACCGGAGATGCTGGTTTGCGATAACATTCTATTGCCGAGACAGACGGTGTTACGGGTTGCAATGTGCTGCTTGCTACTGCTGGGGGAACTGCTGCCGAAGGGTTGCTGCTGCCCGTTCACATCGTTCCCGATGATGGCTGCGGGCAGGTTGTTGGATTGGTTCGATTCGCCGGTGTAGCCAACCGGTGCCACAACATACAGCTGCCTGACTGCGGCCGCCGATTGCTGATAGTTGACCGTGCCAACGCTGCTGATCACAGAGGCCGGAATCTGCAACGTAGAGAAGAGCACAACATGACACTATTAGAACAGGTTTATAGGGCAAGAAAGCTTCGAAATAATGAACTGCGAAATATTTTAAAAACAAAAATAAACACCTTAAGCGGGACTATAGTTTTACATTTGTAAAAGAATAAAATATATGGTTCTGAGATCATCATCGATAAAAGTTCAATTACGTTGTTGATTAACTGACTCATACTTTATTCAAGTAAGTTGTACAGTTCTGATGCAGTGGCGTTCTTTAAATGACTCATTCGACTGACATCGACAATTAAGGCTTGATGCACAGTGTTTTGTTTATGGATTTTTACCACTAGCAGTGAAGTATCTATAAAAATCCGTTGTTTATAGTTTCTAGATTTAATATAGATTTATCGAACAGATGAGATGGATTGTATTAGAGTTTTGGAGGATGATCTTCGTAAAAAAATAATTAGGTACTTAAGATTTTACAAATGTTGTGATGGAATAAACGATTTCCCCCTTTTTTGTTTTAAAAGTTATTTTGACACTCAAATTTCTAGATTTTACTTGGTTTATCTAATGTACATTCTATGACAATAAATCACAATAAAAGATTTTATATTAATATTTTTGCTCTACAAAAAATAGTTCATAGAATTTATGCTAAAAAGTGAAATAATGTTTCCGCATATATTTTAGTCATGCCAACTAATTGCCACTAATGCACTTATTTAATTTTTTTTTGTAATTGTTATCACTGATCCGTGGAAAGAAGCGGTAATGTTTGATTTACCAAAACGCTGTTCCCTTGCCAGGAAGGTACTGCATCACTAGAGCGCAACTAGATTTTGGTACCATGGAAGCCATTGATCTTACCACCACAGTGGTACCGTGTTTTCCACCGCTTTATCCAAGACAAGTACGATCAGGGGGGCAGGGGTTTTTAACCGCTTTATCCAAGAGAAGTACGATTCTCGAGCCTTACATGGTTCTAGCGCAGCGGGAGACTTGAAAGACGGCGGCGTATTGGCCCCTCCGGCAGTTACTGATGTTGCGTTGGAGGAGAACTGCTACTCTCCTGCTGCTACTGAGAACTGAGAACAGCCTTACAAACAGCCTTACACTGCATTCGCTTGTACTATCAGAATGTTAGAGGACTCCGTACTAAAGTCTTCGTCTAAACTTCTTCATCTCAGTTAGCGATGCGAAAATCGTAGTGACGATTGTCACCGAGAGCTGGCACAATGACCGGTTCTATTCACCGCAGCTGTTTGGAACGGAATACCGTTCTGATTCAAACTTAAAACAGTCTCAAACTTTGGACACTCAGAATAAAATGCACGCTGGCATCGCTAATAGGGTAAGGAACGAGTTAAGCAGTGTTACCTATTTTAATCAGTTGAACATAAATGATCCGAAAATGCACTTTTTTATTCATATTTTCAAAATCTTTTGATAGGATCATCTTCACAAATCACTTAACCATACATTTGATTCACACAAACACAATTTACTGGGTTTCCGACAAGAAATATGATGAATTAAAAATTGTTGTCCAAAAACGTACATTTTTCAGCTGCTCTTCAGCAATCGCCACCTCGCTACTAACGAATTCATCAAATTTTCAGCACTGATTACAACCACTCTGAAAGTCAAGCACCCAATTGGCACATACCATATTATTCAGTCTCTTTTTTTCTATTATCTAAGGCTTTGTCAGTAGCCAAAAGTTTTATTATTTTCTAACAAAACTGAAAACAAATTCTGAATTGACGGAACCTGTTCACCACTAGCAGCAGCTGCAGCACAACTGATGAACTATCGTGTTGCCAAGACACTGTTTCGGTTCTGGAAATAAGAATTTTAAGTTTGAAATTACCTGAAACCTCCTATGGTGAAAACGGGGTTCAATACTTTCAAGAGAAATGTATGTTCATAATTAATTTTTCTTTATTAAAAACAACACAAAAGACAGCTTTTTCAATAATTTTCGAAGATTTTCTCAGTGATTTAATGAAGCAACGATGTGTTTCAATGTTATTTGCTTTGACAACACTGTTCTGATCGTTTGTACTCGGATCGTTTGTACTGCTGTATGTTGACCTCTTTTGTTCTCCCACCATCCTTATGAACAGCGAGTGAGACGTCAAACTCGCAGTTTCCCATAAGAACACCAGAGAATAAGAGACGACGAATACCGTTTGCCGAACTGTGCGGTGAGTGTATGCCCCGATAAACAATTTAGACAGATGGCATTTTACGCATCTATGCCGATACGCTATGCCGATTACGCATCAGATGCCGATTAGTAGGTCACGGATAGGAACGCGAACTTACTGAATAGGGGGAAAAGTTCGAGGGATTTTTTAAGGGGACGTAAAAAAAATTCAGATTTCAGTATTGCTTAAAAAAGCACCTCGCGGGTGAAAATGGGTTCGGTCTGTTCAAAATTAGTTCCGCCGCTCCAACTTTTAAAGCGAAAAATCAAAAGTTTAGCTCAACAATAGTGTCTTCCAATGGTAACAGCTTGAAGAACTAAAGATAGCAAGAAGATTGGTATGCTGATATTCCCCACTTAGTCAACCCATCGCTTGTAATAAGGTAAAACAATCAGTGACCCGCTTAGACTGCTTAAAACTAGTTCTTTACCCTATAATAAAATAGTACGCTTATTGTATACCACCGTGTTATTTAGGATGTCCTCTATCCGGTGGTATACAATAAGCATAATATTTTATCATACTAGCGATACTAGCGAGCATTTTATTTTGAGTGTTCGAAGTTTGAAACTGTTTTAGGTTTGAATCAGAACGGTATATTGTTTACCGCAAGTTTGAAAGTTTGATTTCAACCATGCTGATTTTTTTTTGGTGTTGGTGTTCTGAAGAGCACCAGTTTTATACGAATTTGCAAACTACGGGAGTTCAGCTGGTTACGTAATCCGCAAAGCCCGATTTGCGGCTGCAACTCGTCGTTTCACTTCGCGGCTTACATCGGAAAACCATGTTTTAGCATTATCCGTCATAGCTCATTTCGTTTGACTGATTCGTACGCAGCCTTCAAGTCCACAAACAGATGATGTGTCTGCAAGTTGTACTCCCGGAAGTTGTTTAGTAACTGACGCAGGGTAAACATCTGATCCGTCGTGGAGCGACCCTCACGAAAAGCAGCTTGGTACTTGCCGACGAAGGACTCCGCTAACGGTATCAGTCTGCAGAACAGGATACGGGAGAGCAACTGATAGCCAGAATTGAGCAATGTAATTCCTCGATAGTTTTTACACTCGAGTCGATGCCCCTTTGGGCAAATGACGCCATCCAACCACTGCTCCGGTATTTGTTCTTTCTCCCAGATCCTGACCAACATCAATGGTGGATTGCTTCGTACAGACGCTCGTTTTTTTGCGTTTAACCAGCCCGGTCAAATACATGGATTTGCCATTTAAAATGTAGAGGAGATCCGCTGCGCTGAAGAAGTACTGCCGTATTCGGGATGCGACCACCAAACGAGAATTTGCTAAAGCTAGCTGTTGATACACAACCTATAACCACCATATTTACTCGAAATATGTTATGCAAAAGCAACATGATCTTCAACCAAATCTGAAACGTCTGAACCGCATTCGTTAACGAGAAGCGCAAGGAAACTAGATTTCCAGGTCAAACGCCACTTCAATCTTGCAATACACCGGTAATTTCTTTTGCTCAGCAGTTCTCTAGTATGTTCGCCGGCAGTAATGCTTCAGCCCATTAAGTGTAGTAAGCTTTGAAGTTCGTTTCTGAAAACGTATGCGATATAAGTCAAGTTGAAGCTTTTGTCCGGTAGTGTCGGTGGTTGACATGCTGAGGAACACTGAGTCTTGTGACTTCCGGAGTACTTCAGATGTTCCTCAAGGTAGCAAAGCCGGACCCATGCTATGCTCGCTGTATTACCGTGATGTCTGTATGTTACCTCTTTCAGGATGCAGAACCGTGACACTGATGATCTTAAAATTTATCATGTATTAGTGCATTTAGCTGCTGATTGTATCGAATTACAAAAGCTTATCGACATCCAGGATCATGGCGTTCTATTGGATATCGAATTACATTCCACTACCACCAACACAGTAGTTCATCATTTCCAAAGCAAACATGAACCTTGGATTTTTTCGGGTCATCCAGCTGGTCGCTTATTAGCGTATAAAACTTTATGCGGAGTCCTTTGTGTTGTCATCATCAGAGTATTAGAGAGACCTCAAACGCCAGTTCAACTGACAAGACAGGCAATGTCGCCAACTAAAACACAGCTAGAGCCCCAACCATAGCCGACACGCCTGTGCCTGTAGGCGGAGGTGTTTTGACCCAGCGCGGACTTCACGAACCGACTCTAAGATCTCTCTGCCAAGGACCGGGAAGTGGACCCGCCATCAATTTTCCAACACAAATAACCACAAATCTTGTACCACCACTCGACCAATGGAACAAATTTCATCTTTCTTCCCCCTGGCATTTATGCACTGTCCCAAGATAGGTCTACAAACTAAATTGAGCGCACCCCGACGTGTGCGTTCGCGGTAGTCGACAGAAGCTTTAAACCATGAAGTCGACCCCGTTTTCCAACCCTCGAGATCAAAGAGCCAGTGCCCAGTATTTGTAACGGGAATCCGTCACCAAACTCCAAAACCCAACTGCTAAATATAGTATTATTGTGAATTAAATGTAATACAGTATAACAATTGACTTAATGCTAAAAGCTTAGTACCTCTATTATTGCCCGTAATCATCGTAGAATGCTCCTTTGGCATCCAAGCCGGGTATCGCATCCCGCTTACATCCCCTTATTCACCCTAAGCCCTCGGCCGACCCAATCAATCCGACATTTTTCGGAGATATTTGTGATAGCTGAGATAAATCGGGATGAGCCCGAGAAACATTCATCTATTAATTATCATAGATCCACATACTGGCCTCATTCTTAACCGGAATAACAGCATTTTCTGAACAACGCAATAGTCACATTTGGTAAATTTTTACCCCGAGTCCCACTGGAAATAACAAAAGTATTTTGACATATAGTGTATGTTGCTGCTTCGTCGTAATTGCCTATTCCCGTCCTATCCAACACAAATTATTAAACATATCAGCATTTTCATGACACACTAGTTATTCCCTAATAGTTTGTTGTCTATCATGCGCAGTCAATCAAAGTGAGCTGAGATCTATTTAAATGCTTTTTATCATTAAAGAAGTCCTACCAGCCAAATTTCCTACGTTTTTTAGTGCGACGAAGAAGAAAATGTCGACTAATCGTTTTAATTTCCGTCATTCATAAATGAAAATAACTCACGCAAGGCATTATCGTTATTCTACAGCCAGGAAAACTTGCCTGACTTGCATAAATTTTGCAGAATAACATTTGTCATGCCGTCCTACACAAATACATGCACGATAGTTTCGTAAACATTGTTGTGATTGTAGACCAACTTCGAGTTTTTAGTCTTGACCTTGAATTGCGGTCAAACATATTATATTAATATTTTTTGTTCTACAGTTGATGAAGGGACGGTAGGGGAAAGTAAGGATTTTTTTTTGGAAAATGGAGGGGAAAGAGTGGAAAGGAGGGGGGGAAGTCGTCGTTGTGACTCGTACCTTTTGTCCAATGCTGGAAGGTGCATGGGTCGAACCAAGCTATAATCAGAGATTATAGCTGGATTCGAACCACAACACCTACCAGGGCGTGTGGCTCGCTGGTACTTGTACCTTTGAACCATAGAGGCGCTGGACAAAAAGAGACTGCGCAACGCACCTTACTAATGCAGCGACGTATCTAGTTTTGGGTTATTTTTAGATACACAAATTGTGGGTATGAAATGGGGAAGGCAAATGAGGAGCGTCCAATATAGCTCTAGCTATCCCAAGCCCCTACCTAGCGCCTCCACGGGGCCATACCCGGTAATGCTCTATTGAGTAGCCAAGCTAGGAGGTGCGATACTGTGTGGTTCTCGGCTGCCTGATCTCATAATCGAGGTTTTGGGCAGACGGTGCGGTGGAGCCACACGATCTGGTAAGCATAATATAAGTTATTTTAATTATTTTTTTCGTTTTAGCTTATGAAGCATTCACTGCTTTATAGTGAAAACTTTGGCCAATACGAGTGTTAATACTGCACATGGATATTGGATACCAGAAGAAAAATTAAATCAATTATTAGAAGCATTTATGGAAACTAAAAGGACGCAACTCTATTCCATTCGAAGGACTGCTGGTGAGATTGTTCTATTTTTACCCATATATACCACATTTCATAAATAAACTAGAATCGGGAAGAGGGAGGGACCATCAGAGCACTTGTTTGAAGCGGTGGGCCTAGGGAGAGTGAAACAGTCAGCTTTCTAGGGTTAATCTTGGCCCGATTAACAACACATCGTGGATAATGAGCGGGCTCTTCTCCCCACCTGCTGGAGTCATTCTGCATTAAGACGGTTTATTCAACGATTGACTCAGGTGACTTAGCCCTTGGAAGGAGATTCTCTCCCTGGTAAGTGTAAGTGATGTTGCTTATCGACCAATTCCCTTTTGGCCCTTCACACAAGAGTTGTGAAGCATGACCAATCGTTGAAAATGTACAACTCTTTTTGACATGATAGGCTCATGATGATTGCTATGAACGGATGTTCTGCTAAGGCAGGTGGTTGTATGTACCATATATTCATATCATATTCATTTTTAGACACACAAATTGTGTCTCTTCCTCCGTCAACTGTAGAAACCACCGACCGAGAAGTTTTTTATCTAACTTAATTTTACTTTCAGGACGACGACACTGTCACAGGCCCTTACGACTTGCAAGGCACTGCGCGTGACTTTGTTCGTCTGTAAGCGTGTTAGAGTGTGAACCGCGATTCTCAACGCGGGTGTTTGGAGAAAGGCTCCGTTCCTATGAAATTGTTGTGATTTTTAGTTCGGACGATGAAAAATTTTGATGGACGGATTTTAAAACGGTACGACGAATTTAAGAAATAAAGCCAGTTGCGTAATTTCAATGATATGCTCTTATAATCGCTTTTCGGTGATTTCAAAGTTCACGGATCGGAAGGTAACTGTGTTTTAGTCAAATCAACACAAGAACTTTTAGAGTATTCATTAAATCCATCCAACAAATGATGAAAATTAGAATGGCTTTACTTACTACGACGGGAATTAGAAATAAACCCTACCCACATTCAGTAGTAAACGTGATCGCTATTCATTTACTAATCAGTTAAAAATCACAGGGCGTTTTTTGTGAGTGTTTACTAGTTTTTTTTAATGCGGATTAAATTTCGAATAATAAACTTAAACTAAATTTTCATATCTAGCAAATTTATCATGATAAAATTAGCCTTAGTAATTATTTGCTTCGTTGCAATCAAGCACTTCCGATAGCTAACAAAACTACTTATTTTACCGATCCTTTACAACTATAAAAAACACTATAAACGCTCGGTTTTCCAAAACGAAACACAAGTGGGTACTTGTTAGTGAGAGAGTAATAAAAAACAGCAGTAATATCCAATCCGGATAGGGCGACTGGAAGTAAAAGTTGCTGTTAATAATTCAAACATAAATTCAGAGCGCCCGAGGCGCAGTCCGGAAAAATTTACTAAGAATAAATTGTTTTCTCAGTGCTGCAGCAGCGACGATGAAATCGAGCAAAGTTTCTTGCACTTCAGCAGAAACTAAAATCCGGCCGACCCGACCAGGACGACGTAACCTTGAGTGCGTCTTTATAGTGAAAAACTTGGACAGCTATGTTGCCGTCTTCTCTCCCGCAAGTCGGAATGAACGAAAGAAAAAAAAACTATACTTCACTATCGCATATCCATCCAGGGAGCCAAAGGTAAACCTGAAGAAAGTTGAACCGGGCGATGATGGCCAGAAACAGGTTTTTTTTACATCCCCGTCGCCAGTCATCTTCGCTCTCCGCGGGCTACACGCGATCGTTGCCGTATTTATGTTTCGTTTAATTTTGAAATGAATTTGGCTTCTGTTTTACGCCTCTTAGGAGTCGACTACGCCCGATGGGCTAATGTCGTGTGCGGTGCGAGGAGCCAGTCGGTGGAAGTAAAGAGCCTATTCACAAAGAAGTAGGTTCCTGCCCAGCCCAGCCAACGATGGTTCATAGGGAAGCGAAATGTTTAAGGTTTTGCTGTGGCGAAAAAGGGAGCAATGAAAGATAAATCCGTTTGAAATGCAGCTAATGGAATCTGAAGCTGTTTACGTTTTAGGCTGTTCTTCCCCGCTGCAGCATGTGTTGGGACTGGGAGCTAAAATTATAACGAGCTGTACGTACAAGGCAATGACCTCATCAATGAATGAGGTGCTTAGTTTTGATGCGTCATCACTTCTATTGCTTTAGGAATCGATGTAGTACGTTAGTCGAACTTTGCTTATCAGAAGTCAATTAAATTGACATTGACATCCATTCAAGCATCTTCGTTTGCCTACGTGTGCCTTCATGCGTATGCGGTGCGGCTCTTCCGCATCATTCCACTCAAACACAATTCCATACAGTAATCATCCTTCCAGAAGTAAAATCAAGTCAAGCGGTTACTTTTCGAGCCACGCAAAAGGGTCATGGCGGGCTGCTATATTTATATTTGTTTTGAATCTATATTTATAAGACTCAAGAACGCAGAATAATGAAGGATCCTGCTGAAGAACGAAAGGGGGAATTAATTATTTCCCATCCACTTGCATCCATTCGTCCCCAGTTTGTTTCCTCACACACATGTCTGTTCGTCTGTTCGAAACGGTAGCTCGACAACGACGACGACGACGGTAGGTCGGAATGTAGGATATGAACCTGCCCAGGCTGGAAAAAATGAGACTTTTTGCATCGGCACGATGATGCCGTGAACAACGGTAGCCGCCACCCACACAGCGGAAAAACGAGGATTGTGTTAACGATGCGCAAAAGAAGACACGCACTGAAGCCTCCTGCCGGTTGATGTTGCTCACTGGAGTGTATAGGAAGACCCAACCCTGTTCGTTCACTAGTTAATACTAAAATGGTTTGCAGGCCATTTGACCATCCAATCAAAAAGTTTAGAGGTGATAAAAATCGTGCGTAAGGTTGTGAAAATATGATGCTAAAATAAACAGATTGAAACGAAATGTTTATTGATTAGCAATGAATAATACCCTCATTTTCAATTAAAGTGGGTCACAGCTGCAAAACAGACGAACGATTTTTTTTTTCAAATAGACGACATACGTCTTTGGTAAATCATATCGCTAAGTACAACAAAAAATTTGATAGCTTCTGTGGGATAAAAAAATCAAAAAAATTTAGAACAACTGTTTTATACGAGAACAGCACTTACGTGCTCAGGCTTTGTCGGTGGGTAAGGAACCAAGCTTTTATAGTACAAAACAACAACATTCATCAGCAGGACTGTCGACCGAAAATCCTCGCTCGGAGAAAGTGAAGCCGACGAAAAATAAAGAAGGAGACGGCTTTCAAAGTGTTGAGCCTATATTCTACCGTGGACCCCCGTTCGTTTGACCATTTTTAATCTGAACACTTTTTAATCCGAACCCCGTTGGTTTGCACGACGTGCAAATTAAAAATGGTTCAAATGTCATTCTCAACATAACATCATTTGTTTATGCAGACAATGCACATAAACACGATTTGTTTGTACTGACCTAGCGTGTTTAATCGGTTTCACATTTCGTTTTCCTAACGATTAAGATAGAAATTCGATCGGAAAATGCAATATTCGCACTTGCAACTGCCGACTAAAACAAACCACCAAAACAATAATAAACAGCAGGGCGGCCAGTTCACAGCGGTTTCAGCATATTTCGGGTTACCAGTTGTTCAAATTAAAAAGTAACCCTGTTAGTTTGCATGAGGAATCGTTCAAACGAACGGGGGTCCACTGTATTTGAAAGTTCCTTCCCGGCGGCTTGGAGTCGGGCCACTTAACATTCATTATTATAACGACTGCAAGTATATAAATATGTATAAAACACCAAACACATACATACAACACATGATACACCATTTCCGATTATATAAGCAAACATTGTTAATCTATTTAATACGACACAATTCGAACGAAGACTCTAGAAAGAGACGAAACAATTAAAAGAAACTGTCCACTTCCTTCCTCGTCAATTCGGGGATTCTGATGCTCAAAAATAATTTTCAATAAATTTTTTCCGGTTATAATCGACTCCTAGAAATTCTATTTGCGGCCTAAATGCTACGCAGTTGGCCTGGCCGTTAACACAGAACAACGATAGACTTAAGTAATCGTCATTTTCCAGGATGCTTTCAAGAATTGGCAGCGTCAAAATGAGATTAGATTAGATAGTTCGTGGGCAAAGCTCCATGCGTGTCCCAAAATACAGAGGCTGGTAATCTGTTGTTGTTTCGGACGTTGTGGCTGGTTTTCTCTGCATTGGGCTTACGCTTTGTTGGACTTCGACGTGCAGTAATGAATCTATGTTAAAATCCTTTCCATTACCAATCTAATCCATTGTAAATTTTAACACAAACTTTAAAAAAAATGTTTTGTAAAATATTAGTAGACATAAAAATAACGTTATTTTCTGGCCTGATTTAGCTAGCTGACACTACTGTAAAGTAGAGTGGTGCTAATAATGTCCGTTTTGTGCCGAAAGAGATGAACCTTCTAAATCGTCAGCCCAGCTAGCATTTTTGTATGAATATAAAAGTAAAAAAATCAGCATTACGTACAGATATGCAAACCAATAAGTCGTAATTGATGCGCCAAATTGACATATCCGTCAAATTTTGGAGGCCATATACGTGATGAGGAATAATTATACCCATTTCATCTATATAAGAATGTATATACGATAAAATCCGATTAAGCGCGACTCACTGCATACTGCTATATAATGCTGTGCTGAAAATCGTATGTGTGTTAGTAATTATACGATTAAAAATCAATATAGGCACACTTTATTAAGCATTAGATACGATTCCGAATTTGATCAGAGATATTTACGATAACTTGATGTACGATTTGGTTCTAGCTGGAGCGGAGTTTCAACTCATTGAAAAAGTTTGTTCAATTGTCAAACAATGACTTCGACGAACCCAGATAACACAAGATCGTAATAGAAAGTTCACATTAAATCGTTTTCATGTCAATTTTACATTGGAAATGTATAATGATTATAGTATGTCAAAACAAAGTGAACAATAAGTTGTTTTGCAGTCGTGCGTGTCGTCATATACAACTCAGGACTGTGAATTATAAAGCAGTATAGATGTTTGCAATATTTAGTTATATCTTAACCATATATTCAGGAGTATTAAGTTGCGTGTTATAAAAACTGCAGTATAAAATGCAAGATAGAATTACGAATAATTGTCGAAATTTTCGCACGTACATTGCCTCCACTTTGGTACATATATGTTCTTATTTGGCGTGAAATATTACTTTTTCGTTCAGATATGATTACATATTTCTCAGTTGCAATCGAGATATACAAACCAAATGGTTTACTGGTAAGTGAGGGTACAGCCAACAGTGCTAAAGATATGCGTTCAACGTGGAAAAAACAAGTTGATTCAGTCGCGTTTTCAACTGTGCAGGATACCGTGGATGCAGATAATTTCGATTAACTCCCAATTGCGATCAGCTTCCAATTTTGATCATTCAACTAAATGAGTCAATTTTTAGAAGATTTATTCATAAATAATAGTCAGTTGGCTGCAACGTTTGCCTCCCACGGACAGTGACTATTGACGGCGATGAACTGGAAGCCCGGCCTTCCAGTTAGCTCCGAGGTATGACGCTGCCCTAATAAGCCAGTCGTTGTATGTTTGAACCTCGACTGGGAGAGGCTGTTAGAGTCAATAGGAACGTAGCCCTGTAGGGTCATGCACCATGTCATGTAGGAATAGGGCCCTGCAATTGTCATGCAGTCTAACAGCTGGCTGCGAAGTCTGTCGTATAAAAACAGGTCAAGTTTCGATAACGATATGTAGCACCTAGGCTTTGCTTTGAACTGAAAGTGATTGACGAGTTCGTTTATGTAAGATCTCTGGTCGCCGCCGTAAATAATACGAGTAAGGAGATCCGACGACGCATTCAAGCTGGAAAAATCCTCCACAAGACGCTTCGATCAAGGAGCATACGCCGCCGCACAAAGCTGACGATGTACAAAACGCTAATCAGACCGGTAGTCCTCTACGGGCTTGAGGCAGTAACTTTGCTTACGGAAGACATACGTGCACTCGCCGTATTTGGACGAAAGGTGTTGCGGACTATTTTTGGCGGAGTACAAACGGAAAGCGGCGAGTGGCGGAGGCGTATGAATCACGAGCAACCGGCACTGCTTGGAGCAACCGGCAGATTCCCATCGTACAGTTGGCGGAAGCTGGAAAACTACGGTGAGCCGGCCACGTCGCAGGGATGCCGGACGACTGTGCAGTGAAATCCGTTCTCTTTAAAGATCTATTTTCTGTAAACAGCAATTCGGTTTATGCAGCTCAAACTGTAAGTAATGAGTTTTAAAAATTGGATTTTCATAGGGTAAACTTACAACAAGCAGTTTTCTTTTTTTTTTCCTTCATACACACTATAATGTTCCTTTGCCTACTTTACCTCTTTTACTTCCTTTGTCGTTTCGTTTTCCTGACAAATTCTGTTTAATAAATATTGACTCACTGAGATAACTTCTTTTTAGCTATTTACTTACGACTTCTTTTTCGGTTTTGGATTCTAATTCCTTTTTTCTTTCCAGGTTGAGCAACGGAAACGACGGGATTCATGCTCACTCTCATAATCAATCTGGCTGGAGCAGAGCCGGCGTTACAACACGCGAGGCCCTATGCAGATTCAGTAGCGAGGCTACTACGGAATTGGGTTAATTGTCCATTGTGACTGTCTGACTGATCGTCTTTTGAGGCAGGCTCCAATTGTTCTACACAGTTTACGGACTCAACTATCATTTCTCAAGACTCGCCCTGCGTTCATACCAGAAATATTCAACTCCTCAGAGCGTAAGAGAAGTCACGACTAAATTGTATATTGGTGCCCATTCCGTTATTGAAAAAATCCCCTCAAAGCAATTCACGGACCGAGGGTATTACGTCGAAGGGCCGCATGTAGGACGTGAGCTATTATAGTTATAGAGGGTCAAACAAAATTATCATTTTCATGTTTACATCCTAACACTTAACTAACTACTGTATATACTTTTCAACTACCGCAGGGTTTGAGTCAATGTTGCGAATCGAGCGAGAAATCAACCATACCTACTCACACGCCAAAGAGTATGAGAAACATAGCATTCAACACTTACGCCGCACACGCAGGCGTAAAAGATACAGTCGCCGATGCTGCGTGCAGGCATTCTGCTATCTACACATTCGCGCACGCACATCCCCATATCGTCTTCCTGCGTAGCTTATTCCCGAGTCAAAAAATTCGTGGGGAATTAGCTGCCCGTGATCAGCTGCTGGTGGCGCATTGGAATACAAACTTTGCATTACTTTTTCTTCTTCTTCTGCATCCTCGCCCTCGATTCTACTCACAGTTGGGAGTACGAGCCGTCGTGAGTAATCGGTATCAGCAGATCGGGCTGCAACTGTAGCTGTTAGCTAAACACACGCTCGCAAAAACGCGTTGCAGCGCATGAAGAAATAAGAGCGGGAGTTTTAAAGGGATGCTTATGCCGGCATGTTTGTTCGAATTAGTACGCGTGTGTGAGAAAATTGAACCACACGAGTGTGGGCTTCGCAATACTGATTTGAGTAGATAGACAGTAGACTTAACTGTTTAGTCTATTAGCTCCCACCAGTGACCAAAGTAAGGGGGAAGAAACTCCTCCTTGTGGACAACTTTTGACCACCGAAATCGTGACCGATGTATTTGCCAATTATGATGGGATTTCTTTCTCGAAAGCATTGCTTAAATCCAGCGCTTTGTAGTGTGGTTCATTCTGTTTTGAAAAAAAAAAACTAATAATTGAAACGAAGGATGTGTAATCGAAGGCTCCTCCAGTATCAGGGGAAGCTAAAAGTGCCGTTTCTTGATATTTGAGCGATTTCTCAATTATCGATTTAGCCTGTTGGTATCTATGTTAATCCTCATCTATGTTAATCCCCCAATCTTTTAAAACTCATTGCGGGTATAGTTATCTGAGATTTTCTCCATTAACCCAAGAAGCGTTGATGTTAGGTTTATTAGGCCGAAAGCCTTATTTATGATTTTCTTTTACCCCCTCTACTTTCCGCCAATGCTCCGCGGTATGTTATAATTTACACTTTACACTGTATATTTAAACAAAAGAGGAAAGGAAACAATGGCAATCATGCAAATATTTCTGAACAGCCTATTGTATTGTATTCAACCACTGATTGTCCAGAAGAATTTTTAACATTTTTCTCTAGTCATCACCAAGCGCGAGGCCCCCCTGAAGGGGCTCTGGGCTGGAGTTTAATACTTATGCCACCAGTATCCTAGATTCAGCCATAAATTCAAATTGCTCTTTATAACTTCCACGTAATCAAAAGATCATAACTTGTCTGCTTTCAAACACCGTAGATGTAAATTCGTACAAGTAAAAAAGCATCCAAATGAAAATATAACAAATAATCTGTTTCGTCAAAATCTTTAGAATATCTGTTAGAATCCTAAAGATATTTTGACGAAGGATTTTTTGCTAAAGATCCAACGGATTTTGACGCTTTTACTATTTGTTTATGGTTAGGAGCGATTAACGTGGAATGATAAGTGAAATTGATAAGACTAGGATTACGTTAATTTTCTTTTTCTTTAGATGCTTTCCTGCCTTTAGATGTCAGCCTTCTAGGCTCGAAGGACAGCGCTTTTAGACTATTCATTGGCAAGATAAGTCTCACCGAATGCGGTCGTACCGGAATACATTTAAATTATTTCTTAAAAAATTCGCTCCCTATACTTTCGTCCTGATCCAGCCTCATTTGCAAGTATAATAATGTGCAAGTGCGATATAAACACTCTGTTACGAATTGATGCTGTCAAGGTGCAGCAGTAGGTTCGTTATGACAGCACTGTAATTATGTCTCATACGGATCGATTTTGCTTGCAGCCTGCCGAAATAGAAAGTTAACTTTCGATGTCCTCAGAAATTTTTGATGATGGTTTCGCCAGCTTATAGGAACAATTTCAAGTCAAAAGCATATTTTTACTTTGGACTCAATTAGTTACGTCAGGAGGAGCAACTAGAAATTATTAGTGATAAGCTTCAAATGTAAACAAAAGAAAACGAAATGCAGTCTAGTCGATTGCTTGAGTTCAAAGAGTTTTAATTTCTAATAAATTAAAATCATTACATTAGTGGCGAATTTACAAATTCACTGAAATAATTAGACATCATCGCAGTGCTTTCAACATAAAAGAATTCAACTGTGTACCCAACTTCCTGAGTTCTTTCACTAGCTCAAATGTCTATTACCGGTGCGCGGTGGTGTGATGGTCGTACAATGTATTAGGTATACAAAAAATACTTCACCGGTGGTTGAACCTTGGTTGGTTCCCCTACATTTTATTATACGAGCTCTGAGCTCTGTTGATGGGGCTAAGCAAGCCCCATCCGCAGCAGAGGGTGGGATCTCTCTGGGGCGAGTGTTTCATCATTCCCCCAGAAGCAGATTAAAGATCTGTGAAACGAGATTAAATTCTTTGTCCTTTGCGCTTACGCTAAATGACAGCCGAAAAGATGAGTATGTTCATGGGGAAGGTTACACAGCAGATTGACTACTATGTATTAACATACAAAAGTGGGTTCATTCACCTAGGAACGGAGTGGAGCTTTTCTGTTTCATAGTTTATTCTCTTCAAAATTGAACCAAACATTGAAATTGAAAGTTAAATTTAAAATTCAAATTAAAGTTAAAGTACATTTAAAGCCAGTGTATGTGAGTAAAATGACTTTCAAATTTGCAAATTTCGTCCTGGATCGTCGACGTGACCACGGAAAAAAAGGAGAGTTAATGAGGTTGATTTATACTGTTTCTTTCTTCTTTGGTCAACGAAAGAAAAAACTCCTCCCATCCTCTTCAGCGAAATTTCTTTTCATTTGCATTTATGATGACCTGAAAGGAAGCTCAGAATGGCGCTTGGTGTAAGCAAACTACGCGCCTGTGTTACCCCGTGAAAGTTGCAAAATGTTTAGGAAGAACCATCAGGCCAGCTTGGCGCTTTTTGAAAAGTTTCCAAAATTACGATATGTCTGTGAATATATTAAGAGTGCGCATAGAGAAGAATTTCCTATCATTGAATGGCGATAAATCTCGACATTGAATTTGCTTTTAGATAGTTTAGAAGTTTTCTTCAGTCGATTCTTAGAGCATTGTGCTAGACAACTTTAGAGCAAGGGCTAGAGTCCTAATGAAAGGTCCAGGAAATACTTTCGGGGTGGCCACTGGCTACACAACTCCTTGAAAAAATCCCGACTTTTACCTGATATTTTCCCGGTCGGATTCGGCTTTTTTCCGACGAAAACTCTCTTCGTTTTTCGGTTACAGAATAAAGTTAACACAGATTGTTTACATTTCAGAGCAAAACTCAGTGATAGCGACTGTCATTCACCTCAACTATTAGAAATTGAAGACATGATTTTCAAATAATTGAATCAATTCGACTTTGATTGACAACAGTGATATCAACTCCATTTTTGCTGCGATAAAAGATTTTACAAGCGTCTACCGCCTTAAAAGGAAATACGAATATGCTAGAAACTGCATTTTCTTGGCAGCCAAACTGTGTCCGTCGCATTGATTTTCTGTGAAGTGATTTCCCGCCCAGTGTTTTTGACGTTTTAGATTCAGTCACAGAAAAATGGCGACATGCCGGGGGGTCGGGATAAACTGATGCGACTGATCACAGGTACATTGTCTCGGGGACACTCTCGAGTCCCTTTGAGACGCGGCAAGGGTTGCGGCGAGGTGACGGTCTATCCTGTATGCTGATTAACATCCTTCTTGAGCGGGTGATCCGACGAGCGGGTATCGAGACGAGAGGCACGACTTTCGCCAAGGGTAGCCAACAGCAGATGACTTTGATATCATAACCAGGAACTTTGCGACGGCAGAGGCAATCTACACCAGAGTGAAAGCGAAGTCTAGGAGGATCGCGGACAACACTAGTAAGGAGATCCAGCGCCGCATTCAAGCGGCAAATCGGACCTATCGGAGTACAAACTAAAAGCGGAGAGTAGCGGAGGAGTATAAATTACGAGCTACAGACAGGGCCCGACAACGTTACCTTCAATTGCATAGCGTCACTCAACAATGAAGCAGTGAAGCTTCGGTTTCAACAGAAGCAGTACCGCTTCAATTTCAAACTGGCTTCATTCAGCGTCAGCGAAACGGGTTTCACTTCATCATGACAATCGGTTTCAACTTTTCATTTGTACTTTTCTATCAAATATTCAGAAGCAGGCCAGCCACTTTCAATGCAAATGAATTGAATTTGAGTAACATTTCCTACAATGCAACGCTTATTAAAGTTAACCTAGTCAATGTCGACAAATCGTGCCTGACTTTCTGCCGTCGTCAATTGAAACAGACACCAACTTCAACTGAAGCTTGCTTGAAACGGTCTGTTCAACAAATGAAGCAAGTCACTTCATGTATGAAGCGAAGGTAAGAGAAAGTCAGTTTCATTTATTTGTTTCGACGATGCCGGGCCCTGGCTACAGATACTGCTTGGAGAGATTCCCATCGCATCATCAAGCGAAAGTCGATAGACTACGGTGGGGCGGACACGACGTAAGGATGCCGGACGACAGTGTGACGAAAAAAGTTCTGCTTAACAACTCCACCGGTACCAGGAACAAACGGGCTCAACATGCGAGATGGCTCGACCGGATCGAAAGAGCGCCATGTGCTCCATATGATTTTAAGTACAATTTAATTACATGTGCAATTTCAAATCCCATTTCAAGTATTATTTAACTACATTTTCATCTCCTCTTTCAAGTCTAATTTGAGTCCAATTTCAAGCTCTATTCGAAGTTCTATTCTAATAAGTTCAATATAAATCTAATTTCAAGTTACCAATATGTCTCACAGTGTTCGTTGTAATTAGTAGTAATTAATTAATAGTTGTAATAAAATAGTAGGTAATTACTTCACTACACAAGTAGATAATTACTGTACGTAAGTAAAAGTAATTACGACATCGCATCATGGACTAAAGCTTACTTCATTTAGAATTGGAACAAACTTTTTCTCATATTGTGGCGCTCTTGGTGGACGGATTTGGAATTCTTGGCGCCCACGTGTCGGAAATTTTGTTAGCTTCACCTATGTAGATTTGACATTCCACAAAACGATAGTATATTGTAAACAAACAACATGGAAACCGAAAGAAGGGAAAAAATTGTGCACAGTTATTTGGAAAATCCATTGTGGTCTGCATCTTGAAATTGCCCTTAAATACCATATGGCGCGTTATCAAACGGTATAAGGCAACATTGACGACGATTCGTCGACAGGAAAGTGCGTGGTAAGATTTTGAAGACCATCAAACGAAATCCCAATCTGTCTGATCGTGATTTGGCCAGAAAATTCGGTGCTACCCATAGTACCGTGAGGAGAATTCGACCGCGTGAAGGAATCAAGTCGTATCAAGCTAGCAAACAGCCAAACCGAACCATAAAACAGAATAGTGTGGCCAAAATCCGTGCTCGAAAGTTATACGACCGGGTGTCTTCTGATGGACGACGAAAACTATGTCAAGAAGGCTGACATCGGGCAAATGCCAGGTCAAAAATTGTACTTGGCAACGGCTCGGGGAGATGTTCCAAGTAAATTTGTTTTTGCCGACAAATTTGCACGAAAATTTATGATTTGGCAGGGCATTTGCAGCTGTGGCAGAAAAACGAAAGTTTTCGTTACAAATAAGACAATGACGTCGGAACTGTACCAAAAGGAGTGTCTCCAAAAACGAATTTTGCCGTACATTCGATCCCACCACTATCCGGTGCTGTTTTGGCCAGATTTGGGAAGCTGTCATTACAGCAAAGTCGTTCAAGAATGGAATGCAGGGGTCCAGTTTGTTCCGAAAGACCTTAACTCCCCAGTTCCGCCCTATTGAGAAATACTGGGCAATCATGAAGAGGAGACTCAAGGCAAAGGGAAAAG
Source organism: Sabethes cyaneus (assembly GCF_943734655.1). Classification (NCBI taxonomy): domain Eukaryota; kingdom Metazoa; phylum Arthropoda; class Insecta; order Diptera; family Culicidae; genus Sabethes; species Sabethes cyaneus. The sequence continues at coordinate 45,223,541 of NC_071355.1, forward strand.
TTGTCAAAGACATCAATCAGATGAAGACCCGGTGGAATAAGATAGCCAAAACGATGGACGAAGAAAGTGTGCGCCGCCTAATGAGCCATATTACAGGAAAAGCTCGAGAATTCCTTCGAAACCGTGACGAATAATTTTATAAATATTTGTGAAGATGCAGCGAATTCCTCTTGGCCTTTAGTAGCAAAAAGTATTGGACTAACAATCCTTTCCATCCCACCAGGAACCGCATTTGGCCGTGGTCGGCGTCGGTATTGACCGCCATGCAGGGCCTCACTTGATAAGGTTGTAAAAAGACGAATAACATACTGTCTCAAGTAGGGTACGGGTGGGTATTTCCAGCCCATTAAGCGGTAGCCTGAACAACATTCAGGAACTACGTTGAAACTACATTTATTCGAGACAAGATTTTTATACCAGTTGATAGAATAATACTTGCTGAATATCGGCGTGTATTTTGGTCTTAATAAAACGCTACTGAATTTGAGTTATAGTCGCGAGAAATGATGAAGTCGCTGCGGCTAAATTGAGCTCATTTTCTATAGTGGTGTCTGTGTTTTTTAAATCCGACAGGCCGAAATAGCTAGCACACCAATTAAATGCTTTTCAAAAACAGATCAAAAGAGACAAGAAAAGAGAGACCGATAGATAACTTCTCGCTATTGCCTACATTCCGGGCTCATTGAAGATAATTAGTTTTGCAATGACAACAGCTTGCTGCTGGCGCTAGTGTATCACTGAATCGTTCATATATACTAGCGCCAGTTGTCACTCAGATACCAGATATGTCAGCACATATATTGGTAGTAGTGTAAATAACGCACCATACGCTGGAATTAAAAACAAAATGCTGTTAATGGCTAGTGAATGAAAATTGATTTATATTTTCATATCAGAGGGGAATTTTTGTGTTCTTCCGTGATAAAAAGAAGTAGAATTGTTCTGTGATAGCATATTCACAGCTGTTTAGTTTCTAGAATAAGTAAACGTGATCATAATTGTGTGTTTTCCAAACCATCATCAAGAGCGGATACGCGTAAGCGATTGCTGCTAGTTTTTTTCAGCCTGGTTACGTGCTAGTGGAAAAACAGTGGTTTTGATGTTTATTGAATAAAATTAAGCAAACTACTTACATTTTTATGAAAATAGTTATAACACATTAAAGCCTATGAGTGCTACATTCGTTTCAGTATTGTTATATAGCGGCAAAGTTTTTATTTGGGAAAGTGTAACCAAAAAAGGTAATGTATGCCGAAATTAGTAGCGTGATGGGAATACCCTCCCGTACCCTACGCTTTTCCTGTCATCATTTGTATTTTTCAGCGGTCCTGGCCAATAACGAAGTTTACTGAAGTATCGTTATACGTCCACTATTGGAGAACGTTAAAAGTTTTGTCATAAAAAGAGGAAGGTAATTCGAATTTTGAACGTAAAATGAAAGGACGTTAATTAAAATTTTGAATGTAAAGAGAGGATGTTAATTCAAATTTTGGACGTAAAACGAGTGGACATTAATTCAAATTGCGCACGTAGAACGAAAGAATGTTATTTTAATTTCGAACGTAAAAAACAGAGAACGTTAATTCAAATTTTGGACGTGAAACGAGAGGACGTTAATTCAAATTTTGGACGTGAAAGGAGAGGACGTTAATTCAAATTTTGGCCGTAAAACGAGAGGGCGTTAATTCAAATTTTGGACGTAAAAAAGTGGACGTTAATTCGAATTTTGGACGTAAAAAAAAGTGATGTTTTTTCGAATTTTGTACAACCACCTAATGATTTTTGACGACGACGTTAATTCAAATTTTGGACATAAACGACGGGACATTAATTCAAATTTCGGATGTAAAACGAGAGGACGTTAATTCAAATTTGGACGTAAAAAAGTGGGCGTTAGAGAAAGAGATTCTAGTGTACTTCAAAAGCGTAAAAAGAGAGGATGTTAATTTAAATTTTGGACTCAAAGAAGAGGGCGGTAATTAAAATGTTGAACGTAAAACGAGAGGTTGTTAATTCAATTCAAATTTTAGAAATAAAAAGAAAGGATGTTAATTAAAATTTCGGACGTGAAAAGAAAGGACGTTAGTTCGAATTTCGGACGTAAAAAAAGGATACGTTAATTCAAGTTTCGGACGTAAAACGAGTTAACGTTATTTCAAATTTTAGAACTAAAAAGAGAGGACGTAAATTAAATTTTCGGATGTGAAAAAAGAGGAAGTTAATTCAAATTTTGAAATTAAAAAAAGAAGGTGTTAATTTAAATTTCGGACTTAAAACGAGACGCTAATTCCCATTTCAGACGTGAAAAATGGAAGTAAAATGCAAAACAAAGCAAATCCTAGGTGCCACATTCTGTTTTCTGAATTAAACCTTCTGGTTTTATACGACAGATTTCGCAGCCAGCTATTATAGTACTAGTTGAGCCCGAATCTTACGATCCGGAAAATATAAATGTCTGTTCAGAATCCGGAAGACTGTGGATACATTCCATTGATCAGTGTTTGCGAGGATGTTTAATCTTTGTATTAGTTCTTTGAGTTCTTATATTGCATAATATAGCTCTAAGAAGTTGTAAATAAAAGAGTCATAGTCGGAAACTGAAACAAATAGTTTTTATGGTCGTATTGGATTTTATTTAACTTAATAAAAACTTCTGGCTGTTTGCAACATTTATGTTGTTAGGCGTAGCTACCTATTACCCCCCCCCCCCCCTTCCGTTCCACTCTTTCCCCTCCATTCCCAAAAAATCCTTCCTTATTACTTTCCCTTACCGTCCCTTCATCAATTGTAGAACCATCGTTTCAAAAAAATATTAACATTTATGTAGTCTGATTAGAATAACATGCTGCTTAGAAAATTCTTGATCGTTTGCTATCATTAACTCATTTTTTAAAATTTTGCGACTTGGTTCGGTCTGATTTAACACCGACCATATGATATCGCGACAAGCAATCGAGTTGAGCAGGCGAGTCTAGCAGTCGAATCAAGCAATCGAGTCAATCAGTTGGGCCGAGCAGTCGAGTCGAACAGTCAAGTCGAGCAGTCAAATCGAGCAGTCTATTCGAGCAGTTAAATCAAACTGTTCAGTCAAACAGTTCGAACGAGCAGTCACGTCGAGCAGTTAAATCGAGCAGTTTAATCGAGCAATTAAGTCAAGTAGTCCAATTGAGCAGTTGAAACGAGTAGTCTAGTCGAGCAGTCGAATCGAATGGTTTAGTCAAGTAGTCAGGTCAAGCGGTAAAGTGAAACAGTTGAGTCGAGCAGTTCATTCGAGTAGACGAGTCGAGCAGTTGAATCGAGCTGTCGACTCGAGCAGTTCAATCGAGCAGTTCATTCGAGTAGTCGAGTCTAGCAGTTCATTCGAGTAGTCGAGTCGAGTAGTTCATTCGAGCAGTCGAATCGAGCAATTCATTCGAACAGTCGAGTCGAACACTTCATTTGAGCAGTCGAGTCGAGCAGTTCATTCGAGCTGTCGAGTCGAACGGTTTATTCGAGCAGTTGAGTCGAGTAGTACCGTTGAGCAGCTGAGTCCAGCAGTCGAGTCGAACAGTCGAGTCGAACAGTCGAGTCGAGTAGTCCAGTCGAGCAGTTGAGTCGAGTAGTCCAGTCGAGCATTTGAATCGAGCAGTTATGTCGAGCTGTCCATTGAGAGCAAATTGGAGGTACGCTATGTAACGTTAATGCTATGTAACTCTATGAGGTACAACTACATTACTTTTGCTCGTCTTGAATGTAATCTGGTATGATTGGTTTGAGTCTTTGCTTAATGTGGGCGATTATTACCACGAAAATACATATCGCGCCCTTCGTTTTGGCGACAGACATAAGCCTCTTATATAAACAGATAGTATATTGTGGGGCTAGTGCTACGATCGTAATATGAATGGACGTAAAATAAGATCCTAGTGTAGCAGCAAACGGGCAGTATCCTAGACTTATGCATAATATGAACTCAGTACACAACATATCTTGATTCGATCTCGCGCGACTATTTTTTTTAAATAAACGGCATTTTGAAGCTTTTCTGCTGCATAAAAGTACGAAAGATGGTCACGTTTGTTTACTTTTCAGCAAAAATGCATGCAGTGCTGCCAAACTTGTCATGCTATCGTGGAGTGAAGTTTTTCATACATATTTTCAACTGTTTTTGCCACGAATTGATTTGACAATAATGTAAAGAAATAATATGATATCCTGTACAAATGTTTTTTGCAAGTTTGAAAACAAATTGCAAATGATTTATTACTTTGATAACAAAGATTGAATTGTTTCGCACAGAATCCAGCTGGCAGCAGTTTCGAAAATCATCGATGATGGCACATTGCTGCGTTGATAAAATAGCAAAACGCGCAACTTCAATGTATTGCCCATTTTTCGCAGGATCTAACTAATGTAGAAAGCTTATATGACTCACTACGGTTTATAATGTAAAATAGAAGCGGTTGGCATCCGAATTGCTACTAAAAAGTGTGCAGGAATGCATTTTCTCCGACTGGGCATTTTCCCGGTAAGAATTGTCGGACGGACGTCATCCGACAGAAGCGTAACTCTTGCTTGCGTCTGTTCGACAAATTTCCAGAAAAATACCAAATTGATTTACCTTTCGACGTGCATTGAATTGCTGTATGCAGTAGTGAATTTTTATACTGTTTTTAAGGTAATTTTTAATATATTTGGGAATTTACGATCGTCATCAATTTTCTCGCACATCAACATAGATTAATGGTCGCTGGCTCGACCTTAACGGCTGTATTCCTTACCAGCAAGTGAAAGGATACTTTTTCCGTTTCATTGCATCATTTCAATAACTTAATTTTGGTTCTAACTTTCATAAATTGATAGATAATACCGTAATGTCAATCTATTGAAACCTCACCTGGCAGGTCTTCATAAATCAGGCAAGTACCCGAAAATAGGGTCAAACGTGCTGGTGTGAAAGAAGTTATCTGTAAGCGTATCTGCGCGTGTCAGATTATTCGCTAATAATTTAAAACAAAGATGCAAATAACATTCCGCAATATTGCCGGCCGGCTGTTTGATTAACATTGTCATCCACGATTATTTTTCTCTCGGCTCCAATTAGATCATCATCTAGCGCACACCGGTAGGACACCAGCGGACGACAAAGACCGAAAGTAAACAAGTCGGCTGCGCCATAATATCGCGCCCTGCAATCCAAGCTCAATATTCCACTAACTACTCGAGCTCGAGAAGTAGATTGCGTGGCGCGAATTAACCGTACCCTACAACAATCATCGGTTGACCGGGTGTGACTGACTGTGACTGTGACTCACCTCCGCTTCAGTATCACATTCTGTAGTTACGATTGCACCATGATGATGTTGTGGATGTTGTTTCTGCTCTTGCTGCTGCTGCTGCTGCTGTTGCTGATGACCTTGATCATCACCGCCGCCGCTGGGAGTAGCCCTGCTGGCCGACTGTCGCCGGTAACGGTACTGACTGTCCGGATTTGTCGACACGGGACCGGGCGCTGCTGCTGCTATAGAGTCACTTACTAAGTTCACGCCTCGTTCGTTGCTGTTGCTGCTGCTGCTGCTGTTGTTACTGTAGCTCGTGCCTGTTGAGTGTGTTGTTGATACATGCATATTACGCTTTGGGCGATGATAAGATTTGTTGTTCTTTTCGGTTTTGCCTTGCCTTCTTCTCTCCCACTATCACTATCGTTCACAATACATTGAAACGAAAATCGCACAACACTTCACTGCTAAACGTAAATTTTCCATTTCTCGATCTCGACCCATGCTGCGAGGGAAGAGGGTACCGCAGAAAAAAAAAATCTTTGCTCGTTTGCACTTTCTGCTGTGGCTCCTTTATCAACCGCCACCACTCCCCAACCAGCAGCGGGTTCGAATCCCCAAACTACACATCAAAGGCAAAACGATTGAGAAAGCTCAACCCGTTGCGTTGGTCCGTTCGGCAGAGTACCTGGTTAGTGTTGCACTGGCCTGGAAATAATCAAGTGAAAGAAGAAAAAAACGTTTCTGGTTAATGCATGATGTAATGGTCATATAATTGAATCGATAGAAGCAGAATAATGCAATGATGTTTCCAAATGAAAGAGATGAGTAAGTGCGATAAATACGGTTTAAATTTCCTTCGAGAGTTTTACGAGGTGTGTTTAATCTTCCGCTTAACAAGAATGGCTGATACACACATCGTCGTTATGCATGTGACTGTAGATACGTACAACTTTTTAAAATGTCAAATGTTGTACATATGTCAAATGTACGCGATGTGTTGAAACAAACAAACCGTCAATCGACCGATGTCAAGGTACACTGCTAAGTATACATTTAAGTTAGGGTAACGGGTCACACAATTGATCAATTAGGAAGCCACTTTTAGTCGATTCTATGAGTCGTATTCTCGAGACGGAAAGAAGCTCGATCGCCCTACGCACACCACTCACGCACGACGTCGCTCGCTAATCGGGTGTGCTTTGTGGTGCCCCCCATTGCCAGTGAAGCGCAAGCTGTTCGGTGTTGTACCTACTCACTTGCCCTCGTCGCCGACGGGACGAACGCAACCCGGGAACTAAAGTCAAAGTCATTCATTCGATGAATGAAAAATTTCATCAACGAATGTGTGTATGTCGCGACTCGTCGCGAGGGCGGCAGCACAGCGGCACCGAACAACGGAAGATGGACGGAAAAAATGTACACGTACGACGACAATGTGTTATGACAGCCGGAGGAGAACGGCGTAATGTCGGGTCGTCGTCGCGTCGCCCGTCGGTTGTATCGAAATTTAATCGAGTTGGCATGGCATGGCACACATGTTAGAGCAAAGCTAATAAAAATCGTTACGTCAGTGATTTTTGTTTACTCCGATTGGCTGCTCGTGCGGTTGCAAATTAGTATGCTATATGTTGTAACAATTAGAACCTAATTCTCGTGCTATGTGCTAACAGGGGATGGTGACTGGCACACAAGATGCGTAGAATTCTATGAAAACATTGGAAAAATTGGGGGACCAGCTGTGTGCTTAAGAGATAGAAGCATTCTTTGACCGTCACGCAAGAAGGTTAAATTTCTTTATGGTTGGCTTTACTGTTCTATAAGTAAAAATGCTACAAGATCTATCAAAACCGACAGATCAAAAATGTAAATTCTTGCGAAACTATTACAACGTATTTGTGTTCTCCCTTCAAGATACCAAGGGACACGTGATCGTAAAAGAGAGCTAAATTTTTGACTTAGGGTTTATTTCTAATACCCGTCGTAGTAAGTAAAACCATTCTAATTTTCATCTCTTGGGAATATGGTGAACTCTTGGGAATATGGTGGATGAAGTACGATATAATGGGTTTGGCGACATGAGGCCATGCGTTGTCATGCTGTGGAATCACTTTTCGCGCGTTTTATCATACTGCGTCCGTTTTTCGCGCAGTGCTCGGTTCAATCACAACGTTTGGGTTTGATACCGTTTTCAGTGATTTTCTCGTTTAATGCGGATGATTCGCTCTTACGCTCTTACCTTCGTTGCGTAATTTTGCTGAATTGACGTAACAAAAGAATGACCATATCCTCATCCCAGAACGAGTAACCACTTTTTTCTATATGTTGTCATAACGAATGCACATTTTTCATCGCTCGTTACGCGATGAAGAAACATCCTGCTTTTTTGTCGCTGAAGCAGTTGTTTACTAACGAAAAAACAGTGCTTAACACCTCTTGGCTGCAAATTACTAGGCTTATCAGATTGCCTGAAAATTCTAAGAGATGGCATTAGTATTCACTAGTGTGAACCATTTTTGTCGAGCATGATCCTTCATACGACGCCTGTCAAAACTTCAGCCATTTATGTTTACGCATTTAAAGAAGAAAAAACTGCTTTATCATCACGACAATGCGCCTGTTCATTCATGCTTAGTTGCACAAGCAAAATTGCATGAAATCGCTTTCGAATTGGTTCCTCAGCCACCGTATTCACCAGACTTGGCCCCCAGCGACTATTACTTAATTCTTAACCTGAAGAGATGGCTCACCGGTAAGTGTTTTTACTCAAATGAGGAGCTCGTCGCTGAAACTGAGGCGTATTTTGGAGACCTTCCGATCGAGTACTTTTCGGACGGTATCAAAAAGTTAGAAAATCGTTGGACTCGCTGTATCGACCTAAAAGGAGAGTATGTTGAAAAATAAAACCGACTTTGGCCAAAAAAACGTCTCCGTGGTTCATTTTTCAGGTACTTATCAGACTGCTTAGTACTTCGCTCAGTCGATATTTTTAAATTTTTTCATTTATCACACGCAGTGCTTAGAAATCTCACATTCAATTTATGCAATACGCCTGAATTGATGCAAAATACTGGTCATTCTCAACATACTGCTAATGTTAAAATGAACTCAGCATTGCCAACCTGAAAACAACGATTCACGCGAATCACTTGCGTTCATGTTCGTGTTGTTCTCTACATTCATTCATTCTCGATAATAGTGAATAAAATGAAATGTGAATCATTCATTAATTTAGAACTGCTGATAACGGCAAACGAAATTACAGTAAACGTTAACATTGCTCCGAAGTTTTAATTAAATTCTTTCAGCCAGATTTTGGTTGATTTAAAAAAAAGCAGGTACTTTATAAAACTAAACTTTGAGATTTAAAATATCAGTCAAGAGCAAGAAAATGAAGTGACAGGCTTGTCGAGCAATCATTCAGCACTGCAATTCATGAATGAATTGTTTTGAAGGGTAGAAAACTGAGATAGAGAAACACTATCAGCAGCTCAGTAGTCATGTCCATGGACTGACTGATAAAAGAATACTACCAGGGATAAAACTGTATGCGCTGAATGGGTGCGCTTCTTTTTTCATCTCGTAGGTGACGTGTATGTTCTTTTGCGTCCTGTTTATGGCTGCTAGAATGGTTTCCAGTTCTCCTTTTTCGATTATGCTGAAAACATCCCAGCTAGCATCAACCCGCACATCAATAACCGAAAATTATCGTAAATACCTCTTAACAAAATCGGAATCGTAACTAAAGCTGAATAAAGTCCGCCTAAGTTGATTTTCAGTCGTATATAATGATAACAGCTGACATTCATACGATATTGAGCACAGAATCGTACAGCAATAGGGAGCGGGTCGGGCTTAATCTGATATTGTCGTATATAATTATTTATATCGATGAAAAGCGTATGTTTATTCCTCATCACGTATATCGCCTCCAAAATACCACGAATATGCCAATTTTGCGCATCAAATACGATTTATTAGCATGTATATATGTACGTAGCGCTACTTTATAATTTTTATCTACATACAAAAATGTTAGCTGGGATAGTCGACATATCATCAACATCTTTTCGGGAGTAACAGGTTTTGTTCCAGCTTACTTTCAAAGCTAGCCATGAACAGTTCGCACAGGAACGATGATAGTGGATTGCCCATTGGTGCACCTTACAACTATTCATAGTAGTTTCCCCCGAATGTAAAGTAGTTCTCCGCCATACACTATGTTTCTATGTTGTTTCGATAGCCAATCTTCTAAGACGCTTATCGATTCTTCCACAGGGACGCGCGGGAATAGCGCCTTATCATCGAAATGGACCAATATATCGTCTTCTGTTAGTTCTCCCGATGTTTTTAGATGCTCGACGAATTCCTGTGTGCTGCTAACAGAACGGCTCGGGAATTTTATGGACATTGTTTAAAACTCGGTCACCAACCAGTTGGCAATTTGTTCCTTGGGTGATCCGTTTGCCGTAATTATAACCTGCATTTCGGTTCCTGGTTTGTGCATTTGGGGTTCTCCTTTAATTGTGGATAATGTAGGATGTGATATTCATAGTATTCCGATGCTGTCTCCTAGCGCGGACTGATATTTTCCATTGTGCGATTATAACTGGTTTTACTATTTCGGATAGGGGTCGGTTCCTTGTTTACTATATGGGCCATTTTTAGGCCATTCCAGCATCTGTTTATCGTAGTCCTCCTTGTCCTTTACGACCACCTTGTTTCTTTTGACTGCCTTCACGTAGTATACTCATTTTTCTATCAGCTCCTTGACGATGCGGACTTCACGGTTCTTCTTTGGGTGTGTTCGATGTTTGGTGTCGTTGTCACTGCGTAGTTTAGTCCCTTGTTGAATGTGTTGATCTGTTCGTCGTCGGTGAATTGTTCTGATGATCAGTTGACTACAAAATTTTCTAGTAGATGAACTTTGGACTTTTTTTATTGTGTGCTGTTGTTGCGTTGCCGTAGTTGTTTAAACTTCCTTTCTCCTATTCATCTCTCTATTTCGGACTAATATTTTTCAGCGTTTTCAACTTTTCTAAGGTGGAACACTGATTTTTTCACTTCAAGTTCATCGATCATGTTGGTGCTTTGTTGCAGGTGCGTAATGCTTAGGTATCCAGATCCCAGATAGTAGGTAATCGAACACACTAGAATCTCTTTTTACGACCATTCATTTGACGTGGTTTTCTTTTTTAGGTTTACTTTTTTACGTCCGAAATTTGAATTAACATCCTCTCTTTTTACGTCCAGAATTTGGATTACCTCCTCTTTTTTGACGTTATGCCGGGTGACTTCGCAGCCACGTAGTAACAAATTCCAAAACGCAGCTATGTCGGTGTGGGCGAATAACAGGTAAGATACATTCAGCTCCTGAATTCCCTGTTTTTAGATTCACTATAGTAGTACGAGGGTTGTATAGCATGGCGCATCCGAAAATGTATTCAATCCAGTAATTGCTTAGTTCGCGGTTAGAAAATTCGTCTGGGAACGCAGACCTCGGACTACTCAGTTAGCTTTGGGTTGTATCACTGAGACCAGCAAGCAATCCCCGTCCGCCAGAAGCAGAATCCAGCTAATCCACCAGCATTTCGTACTTTATCCGTTTCGTTCGTCTAGCGATAAACCTTCGGATTGATATACAAAAACATCATCATGTATATTTTGCGTGCACACTATCACCTTCTATGATCAATATTTCCAATTTTTGTAAGGACATTATCACTGCGACCAGTATTTTGATCTATTTTGATATTGTATTTTTCTGTATTTCGCGCTTCATTCTTTTGCAGTATCGCTATTGATTGAGCGAACTGCTTAGTATTTGTGCTTGATTGTGTTTCTGACCCTTTTTGTCCTCCATGTTTTTCCTACTTTTCAACCGATCTCGCTCTCTAAAGAAATCAGCAAGTGCGGAGACTAGTCATAATTTGTTCTTAGACAAGAGGCTTTAACAGAACTGCTTCCGGATACTGTGGTATTTTATATACATTCGGCAAGCGCTCACTGTCAGATTTCGCCACAACTCGGACGACTAACGGTCGGCAACTCGTTGGTAAAGATTAGGAGTGGAGGAGTGGTTCACATTTCCGTGCCCAACGATAATCCCATCCATTGCACAATGGGCAAAAACGATACTAATTCCTATGTAAAAAAATGCAGGAATTCGATTGGTGATGTTTTCATCCTGCGCAGACTTCGGGAAGTGGTCCATTTTGCCCTATTATCCCCAAAAGTCATGCTAAAAGCTAATTAAATAATATTGAAACTTCTTTGCCACCCGTAAAACTAACTCGAATAGCTTCCAAATATATTCAAAACATCAGAGGAATCAAATCCCAAGTAACAATGTGAGTTTTATTATACTCTTATGGCGGTCTTCAAGACTAATTTTGGTCTTGAATGCCATCATAAGAGTACAATAAAACCCAAAATGTTACTTGGGATCCCATCCATTTCAAACTGTGCGAAATGCAAGAAAATGCTTTTTTGCCCAAATCAACCCCATATACATATACACCCTAATTAAAGCAATTAAAGCTAACACAAAAGCAAAGCACTCTTCAGAAAAAATGTGTATTTTATCATACTGATTAACTTTAAAGAACAGTAGAAAACAATAAAAAAATTGGATTCAAAATTATAGTGCAGAATTGATTTTTAAGTGTGCGTTTTAACCAAATCATTATATCTCGCAACTAGTAAAAGATATATAGTTACTATATTCAGCAAAGTTGCTCATTTAAGTGTGTTTTACAATTTTTCTGGAGAAAAATTTTTTTTTGGACGACCTAAAAAAAACAAAAGTTTGTATCACCCTGATATATGAATATAAGATTACCCTAATAATTTTAAAAGATGTGCTGTATTTTATGGATAAACTTCTTTAAAGACACCATCGTTCAAAAATTACGATTTTTACGCAATAGCAAATAAACGTATTTTTGAAGATCTAGGAGAGAATCAGGCCAAACGAACTGATTGTGAATTCATCACAGTAGTAAATCGATAACATTCAGCTCTCCTGATGTGTTTCGAATGTACTGGTACTATTCGAGTTTATTCTCCTGTCTTTGAATTAGTTTTAGGCGCTTTAATTAAGTTTACTATGTATTTAGGGGTGAATTGGGCAAAATTGCCTATTCTTGCATTTCGCACAGTATGGAATGAATGAGATTTGTTTCTTCTGATGTTTTGACAATGTTTGGAAGCTATTTGAGTTCATTTCACTGGCGGCAAATAAGTTCTAATACTCTTTAATTAGCTTTTATCATGGTTTTTGGGGATAATGGGGCAAATTGGACCACTGCCCGAAGTCTGCGCAGGATGAAACTAGCGCCAATAGATTTCCTGCACTTTTTACACAGGAATAGGTATCTTGTAAGATTCTAAACCAACGGATTCTAATTCTTGGGATTACGAGCTCGTTTTTGCCCATTGTGCATTGATTTACAATAGTAGAAGTATCGTACAACTAAGCATTTTGCAATAATTATCATGGACGAAAACCCTCAAAAATATCAGAATAGGGTACTATGTATTATTCCCAAAATTAGGCTTGAAAATCCATAAAATTAAATTCGTCGAAAATGGGTAGTGCTGGACACCTGCCAAGCGGCCCTATTCTGTAAGTCAAGTCAAGTATCGCTTTGCTCGACTGGTGTATTTTGGCATTACAGATGTCGATTTCGACACGATTTTATCGAGTAATTTATCTAAGTCGACCACTCGAAAGAAAGTCACTCAATCACTAAATTCATTCGACTCGAGTTACGTACTATGAGCCCTATCATGTTAACTGACTCGAGAAAATCGATTCTATTCAGTCATTGTTGAGTCGAGCGAAATGATGGCATTATACAAACCGAGTAATTTTCTGTAGCGGAAGACTCAGTCGAGTTACTCGCCGGAATCGCGTCGAGCTCGACTTCTATAATACCACAATAGCCCATCCGAGCAAAGTGACACCGGACATGAGTTACATAATAGAACCCTATAATTTTTATTTTTGTTTAGAGTATATTTTATATTACTGTAGAGTGTACCACAAGCTGCTTGTCTACCGAAAATCAGTAAAATTGAACATTAGAAACCCAAGAATCTGCGGTGAGTCCACTTCTTTATTCCACGCGTCGAAGAAAAAAGAATCGATGGCCTATATTAGTTTGATGAGATTCCCGATAAAAGCTCCAATCAAAATAAAATTTGGATTCGAGATTAACGAAAAAATTTATGTTACATGATCGCATGGTTGTTGTAAGGTAAGTTTTTGCTATAAAGCACTGAATTAGAACAGCTTTGATCCATGTACAGCCGATATGGAATATAAATTTTTTCCTTAAAAATGATTTCATTGTGTATAGGGTATGTTGCTGCGTCGTCGTAATTGCCTATTCCCGTCCTATCCAACACAAATTCTAAAAAAAATCAGCATTTTTATGACACACAATGCAAAACTAGTTATTCCCTAATATTTTAGTTTGTTGTCTATCATACGCGATCAATCAAAGTGAGCTGAGATTTATTTGGATGCTTTTTATCATTAAAGAAGTTCTACAAGCCAAATTTCCTACGTTTTTTCATGTGACGAAGAAGAAAATGTCGACCACTGCCATAAATGAAAATAACTCACGCAAGGCATTGTCGTTATTCTACAGCCAGGAAAACTTGCCTGATCTGCAGAAATTTTGCAGAATAACATTTGTCATGCCGTCCTACACAAATACATGCGCGTTAGCTTCGTAAACATTGTGATTTTTAGTTAGGACGATGAAAAATTTTGATGGACGGATTTTAAAACGGTACGACGAATTTAAGAAATAAAGTCAGTTGCGTAATTTCACTAATATGCTCTAATAATCGCTTTTCAGTGATTTCAAAGTTCACGGATCGGAAGGTAAGTGTATATTAGTCAAATTAGCAAAAGAACTTTTGGAGTATTCATTAAATCCAGCCAACAATTGATGAAAATTAGAATGGTTTTACTTACTATGACGGAAATTAGAAATAAACTTTATAACTTTATTAACCGTTTCTACCAAAACCATATTTCAATGAGCAACTTATCTATTTTAAAACCATTTTAAAAATCCATGTGGGACCCCTCGAATCATATTTGCGTTTAGAAGGAAGTAAAAAACCAAAAAATCGCCTTCTCCGCATCATTTACGCTCAGATGTTGGTATTTTTAGGCTTACGTTATTGTTGCATTATGTACGTAACAGCTAAAAAATATATTTAAAACAAACAGTGATGATATTTGCTGTGGTTTGATGGTTCGTTAAAAAAGTTACCACACATTATGACAAAACAGAATAAACACACGATAATGCACGACATCCATCACAATCGCAGTGTTCGCGAATTGCTGCGGCAAACTGCTGCTGTTTCACTTGTTTGTTACGTTCATCGACGAATTTGATTTTACAAACACAAAGCTGCGCCACGTTCAGCTCTGTAATCGCGACGATGCGACAGATGCGGTAGAGAGACCAGACCTTCCGATTTCTTTGTTTACTATCCATCCACTGAGGGAATATTTTTCACATTGACCTTGCGCCCACCTAGTTTTACAACCGAAACGACGTCGAACCTCGGAGGAGCTCGCCAGCAGCAGCTGCTGCTGGTGGTACCATCACCAGCACCGGCAGCACCACCACCAGTATCTACCAATACCGAATGGGATTTATCGGACGAAACCCGCTCGGAGAATGTACGCCACGGGAAAAACCCATGCGCACATGTCGGAAACTTTCCCCGGCCAATTGGGGAACGTACACAGCGCCAATCGTTGCGATGATGATGATGGGATGAAGTTGATTTTGATCACTTGTTCATATGGAGGATTGTCATTTCCTGTCCTGGAAAAAAAAACCTGCCGAGAAATGACATAATTGTCGGTAACGTTAATTCCGTTTTTTTCCCTATGTCATGCATGACTGTATTTAAGTTAGCCATTTGGTATACAATTCTGTTACACAAGAATCTGTAGTTTCGTGAACCAGATATAATTGTGTCCACTTCCCTGACGGTACGAGATTTCGTTGTACGCCAACACGTGATGGGGCTTGCCTGAATTATACATCTTTACCCGTACCTAACTAGGTACATATGAATGGCTGCACTCTCATGGCCGAGCCTCGAAACCCTCTTCCGTTTACGCTGCTGCTGGCTAGTGTAAGAAGTTATTGCCACTAGAGAGCGTACGCGCTTCCCGGCACAGTTCAGTGAGCGACCAACAAATACGAAGACGTTTGTTGGGTGGTGCAACATCTTGAGAGTGGTCGCTGTTTGGTCTCTCGGCGTCGTCGTCGTCGTCGTCGCCGTATTAGCCTGTGGGATGGTGTATTGCTTTATCTACAGTGTAGTCGACGAGGCGAGAGTATATTTTGCTTGAATGGATACTAACAGAATCGTCGCCGTTGCTGAGGCGATTTGCTGTCGACGCGGGAACAAGTTTTGCTGAATGAATTTTTGAGTCTGGCAACATCACGTTAGGAATGGGGCGAGTAGCCAGCTACACACCAAACTCATTTGCAAACGAACAGAACGACAGTGAGAGCACGGTCGCACTGTTGGGATTTGTGTTGACATGTTTCGGTTAAAAAGTTGGCGTCAGTTTTGCTGGAAGATTCGATTAAGGCAGTTTATTGCGTTTTTACTGAAAAGATTTTCAATGGTTTGGTGTACCAAAAAAGCGTCTCACTGAAGACGTTTTTCCCCTACACTTTTTAATTTAATATATGTTAACTAAAAATTTCTCAGTTTTTCAAAAAATATAGAAAAATACGAGGGTCTTCTTGATCTGCGCACCACGAAAACACAAAACTACGAATATTTTGATCATACGAAGCAATGAGTTTCAGATCAATTTTTTTCTTGTACACTGATGAAGGTTATAAATCGTAATTGAAATACATGTATCTATAGAGGTCGCATAAAGTAAAGCCGAATTAAAAGGACTCAGTTTTACTATGCCGTAAGGAAGCAATTTAGGACCATTGCTGTTTGCTGTCAAGGAACTTTCACTTTTCCAGCCTCTCGCTCATTTTCTACCGATTGTACTAAACTGCAGTGCCTGGTAAAGTTTTGAAGAATGGTGTTCTAGAGATTACCCAGGCCACAAATTTAGTTTTAAGCCTTACCTATATATTCCGCTATAACCCCGGGATGCATGAACGGTTCGTCATCAAACTTGACGCAAATGTTCTTTGACATAACAGAATCAGCGCGGGGGGGTTGACAGAAGGTGCGCGCTCTCTTATAAGGGGGAGAGGAAGGTACAAATGGGTAAAGAGGGCGTGTCTCTTGCATTTGAAACGATAGCAGTAGTACAAGTGACAAGAGGGGGTTACTGAAAGGGGGTGGCAACTGAAAGAGGGTGGCAACTCGATACGAAAAACCAATTTTCCCAGGTTTGTGTGTCTAATAAAATTCCAGGTTTCTTATCGAGATATAATTTTAACTGAAAATGGGTTTCGCTTATTCATATTTGAATTATTTTTCAATCAACGAGGTAGTGAGAAAAACTACACAATCTCGGTATTCTCATCCAACTTTCTCACTTCCATCTGTTTTCTACATCACGTATCCTCTTCTTGAGCAGTAGCAGCTGTTCCTCTCAATTCTTGTTGTTACGAAACACATTGTCTTTAATGATCATTGAATTTTGGAGGAATTTATTTACTTAATGCGATCTTTACATATACCTGTGTAGAGTAGCCCGGTGCTACCCTATACGAAACATAAGCATAAGCATAAACATGGAATACCACCCGTGTGCTGCTACTCCGTTATTGACCAGGACCGATAAAAATTCCAAAATGATGGCTGGAAAAAGCATACTTGGGACAGCACGCTATTTCTCATTGTGCAACCTTATCAGGTCCCTGCATGCTGATCAATACCGACGCCGACCACGTCCGAATGCAGGTTCTGGTGGGATGGCAATGGGAATGTTAGTCCAATACTTGTTGCTACTAAAGACCAGGCAATCCTCTGCATCTTCACAAGTATTTCGGGAAAGGAATTGTTGTTAGTAGATGGGTGGAGTTAGATGGATATAAAAAAGTGGGTCAAATGATGTATTCAACTACGGGATTTTCTAAGACAAATTCTTGGATCAACATTTGGATGTTTTTTGAGCCAATCTGGACATTCCGCTATATCTGTTGTGGTTAGTAAAAACTTAACTTGCAAAAAGTTGCATGTATTTCGATAGCTACGTAACGACCGTTCCGCTGCTTCAGAAGCTGAAGTCTTTGAGCCTCAAAGCAATGATCTCGCTCTAAACTAAACGGGGTTAACCCTATTCAATTCTGTGGACTTCTTTACACAAAGTAATTCGATTTTTATGTTTTGTTTTCTCAAAGCCTGGCTTGGTATAGTCCAAAAAGGGTAACAAATGTTAAAAATAGGGCAAAATGAGCAAAATGGAGCACTTCCCGCTAACAAACAGGAAAGCGGTGGGCATAAAACCGGCCATATCTTAATTGGGTCCGTTCTTCGGCTGGTTTTTGCCCATAGTGGAATCGTATACGATAAGGTCGAACCTACACAATTGTCTAATATTTTTCAATTGGGTAGAATTCAGGGCAGCTGGGTGGATTGATATCCGTTTCGAAAAAATCCACCCCGTTGTCTAGATACCACTGTAAATTTTTTTCCCTGTAATGGTAGCTTGCCAAATCAGGCCATTGTAAGCTTTAATGTACGGAACAATACGTTTTGCTAAGGCACTCCTGCTTGTTTATTTTGGAATTTCTAGCCTTGTTAGTCATGAAAAACTGGATTTTTCGTTAAATTACTTGCCACTCATTAGCTTTCTTGTGAATTTATCGGTGAAGATGAATTTGAAGTTACTATGGACATCACCTCGATCAGTGACTTTATATAAATTTTGCCCGAGAAGCTATGTATAATATCCATCTTCACGTATGTTCTGTCGTCTATCGCATCCTTCGTACTTCGTCAGAAACTCAAATTACGATTCCCGAGCACGTCTTTTGGCTACTATATTCTGCTCCAGTGCTCCAGTTTGCTTGCTAATTGACCCGAAAAGTATGAAATTGTGTATGGGACACAATTAGCAACCATTTTTACTGACGTGTAAATTGGCTCTTGTTTCACCAAAAATTTGGCAAATAGCTTCTAAAATTGATGACTAAAGGTGACCTTACCTTCCAGGCAGTTGTATGCCAGTGATTTGGTTTAATAGGAACTGATTTGCGGGGTGGGCATGGTGTCCCGTAACGCTGAAATGTGTCCCATATGCAATTTACTACCATTTCGAAGGTAGTCAAAAAAGCTTTGTTCGCCATTTTTCAATGGTTTTATATGACTCCAGCATAACTTTTCCAAGAGCGCAATAAGTTCAGTTATACTTATTGGATTCTTGTCTTGTAGAAGACAAGGTGCGCTTAAATAAAACTTGGAAAAAACTTGGGTTGGAATTAATTAAGTCAACCATTCTTTTCAGATAAATTCTGTATTTCTAGTGTTAACAAAAAAGAACGCCAGAAAAGTGCTCATAGAAATGATCGTTGCTGATATATGATCACTGTGCATTACTATCCTGTACATCTTCGTTGTTTGTTGATTTCGCTGACTGCAATGTTGCAAATCAAGCGAGAAGCCAACGATACCTATTCTCATGCGAGTGAGTACTCATACTCATAGCATTCAACGTTTAAGCCACTCACGCAAGCGTAAGACAAACAGCCGCCTATGTGCTATGTGCAGACATCCTGCTACCTCCACACTCGCGACCGCACACCCTCATATCGTCTTTCTGCATAGCCCACTCGCGAGTCAAACAACTCGTGAGCAACCAGCTGCCCGCGAGGGCTAGTGGCGCGCTGGAATACAGATTTTGCATTACTTTTTCTTTTCTTCTTTATCTTCGTCCTTGATTCCACTCACGGGCGGAAGTGCGAGTCCACGCGGACATTCTGTATCAGCACTCACTAAATACAAATACACAGTTGCAAATACTCGTCACAGTGCATGAATAAATAAAAGCGTGAGTCCGAAATGGATGCTTATGCAGGCGTGTGGGAGAAAATTAAACCACACGAGTATTAGCATCGTAACACTGACTGACTGTCCAGATGAAAGACCCAGGCAACCAATAAGCGTTAACATAAGCAGTAAATCAGCTGCTTATTAACATACGTGGCATTTTATACTGCCAAATGCACGTTGCCGTTTATTAGCTTTTGACCCCCCAATTCGCATTACTTCGGCATCCGAAATTCTATTCAAATTCTTCTTGTCGGTAATTAGCTGCAAATAAGCACTATAAGATTAGCAGTACAGTAGCTGTATAGTTTTAAAGTAGCATTTAAGGCAACTTACATGCTTATTGGCTTGCATTTGAATAGCATTAGTAATATTTATTGATTACCTGGGGAGTGTTTAAAAATATTGAACAGATTTTTGCTTAGTTTTCGTTTAAAAAAACTACTTTTTTTTAATTTTCTCCTAGTTTTGGGGTACATTTTGATAGATTAGTTGTTTATGCTAGCATTTTTTGTCTTAAGAATATGATTTTTTCGAACGGCTTTAAGAGAGTTTTATGCCAGCATTGTTAAGATGACCCATCTTGCCGATTAATGTCATAAAATTTTGTGAAAACTGTGTAAAACCGTGTTTTAAAGAAATCGTAAGCAATTCAAAAAATGTCAGAACGCCTAATAAACTTTAAAACTTTATATCAGAAATTTTTACCCGAGTATTACCAACTATGCGCAGCTGCACGCAAAAGTACAGTTTAGTTAGTTGCCCTGGGTGGAGGGCGGGTGCACCAGCTAGCGGAAATGTACGTACGAGAAACAATGCAATTTCTAGCTGATTCTCATCGGTCGGTCGGTACATATAATTTGCTGCTGGTCAGTTTCGGATTGTTTCGCGTGCTGTGCTGTGGTAGCTTTACACAAGCAACTGACCTGAACGTACGCTGGCGCTGGCTGCTGCCAGATGCATTGTCTCTGTTTCAGGCATAATTTTTTACTCTGCCACCAGCCACCAGCCACCACCACCACCAGCGCAGTTTGAAACAAACTTATCCTACCGGTCTCCTATCCTACGGGGTCTGAAGTTTGCATATGCTTAACGTTAACTGCTGCTGCATTGGATTTTATGCATGCAACACACACGTTGCAGC
This sequence comes from Sabethes cyaneus, assembly GCF_943734655.1. Taxonomy (NCBI): domain Eukaryota; kingdom Metazoa; phylum Arthropoda; class Insecta; order Diptera; family Culicidae; genus Sabethes; species Sabethes cyaneus. The sequence continues at coordinate 45,243,962 of NC_071355.1, forward strand.
ACATAGCTTCTGGTCTGCTTGCTGATGTTGTCTCAATTAGATAGCTTCAATTAAATCAATGGACGATTTGCACAAATTTGCGTTGCGTTGCTGGAGTTGTTCAGTCGGCCAACATATTATAAGATCATTTTTTGAAATTTTCTTGTAATGATAAATTTCATAATTGTATATTGAATTGGTTTCGCTAGAAACGAAATCCGAGAATAACGAATTTGAAATCTCACTCCTGCGCTATTTTTTCCGTTTCATTGCATAAATGACTCTTGTCAACAAATTTTCGGGTAATTTAAATCCAGAAACTATAATATTATTGACAATAAACAGTAATCAAATTGTGTAGCGTGGTATTATTTGTGTCCGGAAAGTTGAGAAAGCGTGGAGGAAATGCTGAAAGCAACTAATTTAACTAAATTTTCAAATGTGAGAAAAAACTAATTTGTACACTTTTTTAAGCGCACCTTTATCTGCAGCTTCATTGAGAATGATCAAACTGATGTCTGTACTAGTAAAACACCTCATTTTTATAGCCAACTAGCTGACCCGACAAACTTAGTATTGCTACAAATTAAACTGTGTTGTTCATAAATCGTGAATATCGGATGATCTTTGTCACAATCTTGAGTTTTGCAATTTTCTGGGGAATTCATGAGTGTTTTAATATACAAATTTTCCTCACAGTAAAGTAGAAAACAACTCCCCCCGTTGCTTAGCCTGATAAAATAAAGCGGAGAGCATTAAAATATTCGCCACCATTACAAATCATTTCGCCGAATACCATTTTGCGGAACACCAATTCTCGGTTGACCATAACGCGGAACATAGAGTTTCGCAGAATATCATTTCGCGAAAAACCTTACGCGGGATGTACCATTTCACGGAAAATCTTTTCGTAGAAAGTATCATTTCCAGGGTTGCCACAGAACTTCTTGAAAAAAATTCTCGACTTTTTCCCGATCGGATTCAAATTTTTTCCGACAGAAACTTCCTTCATTTTTCCGTTATAAAATAAAGGTAACATATGCTATGTATATTGCAAAGCAAAGCTCAAGGATCGAAACTATCACTCTACTATGAGTCTACGGAGTGCACGGAGATTCTGCCACGAAACAGAAGTGGAAGCTCAAATAATGTAGTAGCCGAAAAGCAGGTATCTTTATGGACAGCCTGGGCAAGACTGGCTCTCAAGTTCACTAAGTGTGCATCCAAATTAGTTTAAGAGTGCAGCACAACTAAGGGAACCTTACCGCCAAAACAAAGTTTCATTATTCAGGGTGCCTGGACACTGCGGAAACGAGAGTAATGAGCTTACTGAAAGCCTAGCAAAACAAGGATCAGCTCAGACAACAACCCGTCAACAATAAGCCAAGCTGGGGAGGGCTGTTAAGAAGTCTTGTAAGCAGGACTAGAGAGCCAGGGTCAACTATCTAGCTGATGAATGACGGCGTTGCTTTTTGCAGCCTTCCGCTAGTGGCAAACCCTTCTTTGTCAGCCCAGATGATGCATCAACTTTTTAGCAATATATTAGCAATAAGGAGACCACAACTTTTCCGATGGACTGGATGCAGGGCATATTAGTCAAAGTCCCTACAAAAGGAGACCTAACTGAATGCGGTAACTGGCGTGGCATCATGTTGCTTTGCATTATTTTCAAACTACTCTCTAAGGTAATCCTCAACCGGATCCGGGAGAAAATCAACGCTTCTCTCCGGCTATAGCAAACTAGATTCCCTGCCAATCGATGTGTGGATCATAACACGACTCTCCATGACTTCTGCGGGGTTGGGATTTAAATCCGGGTCCTCGGTGTGAGAGGTGTGAATGCTAACCACTACGCCGGAACTGACCCCTGTCTATCTCATTGTTTTAGTGCAAATTTCTGCACGATGGCCTCCTGTCGGACCCTATATGTGTTACTGCAGGAGTGACATAAGGTTACATATGTACTGTCACCGCAACTGTTCCTCGTTGTGATGGACGAGATTTTAATTGGAACCATTGACAGTGAACCAGACCGAAGATTACCCTGGAGTCTTTTGACTTTGCCGTCCAGTCAGCTTCGAGCTACGTCTAAAGACGGTTTAAGCCCAAGACTTTGCTTTTGCTCTCTTGCTCTGCTGACGTCAATATGATATGCAGAACAACCTTGATAACAACTCCAAAATAGTAGGTCTCATATTCAACGTCGCGACCCTAGCAGCACATTGCAGTCGCTTTTAGTTGTAGCAACCTGTTATTGACTATTTCTGGTTATTATCAGGTTACAGTAACTACATGTGACGGAGGTGTGCTACTTGGGGACGACCAAGTTAGTGAGATTAAGCATTATTAATCCATCCAATTTCAAAGTTAGACACACGTATCAGGATGACCAGGGATTTGGGATTTTGGAATTTGGGGATTTGGGCTCAACACACAAATCAGATTACCGTACCGATCCTAACACAAATTTTCAATTTAAACGTGAAATTCGTTGGATTGCCTGGAAGACGTGGTCCGTGTCGGTGGAGACAAGTGCAGGTCTTCGTTTTGCATGATTCAGGGTTGGTGGCCTCACACTCTGATTTCCAATTAGAAACTCTATCCGTCAATATCGTCATATGGAAACAGCGATTCAGAAGCGTAAGGGGAGAAGCATCTGATATATTTTGAGAAGAGGAGCGAACAAAATCGGCAGGAAGACACTCAACAGGAACGCAGAGGAAGCAGATCTAGAAGCTACTGACGGCGCGGTCTAAATACAGTTAAGATTATTGTTGGAACCTCACCTGGCGACAGGTGGCAGATGGCAGAAAACCATGGTAGATAAACGCCCACCAACCAGACTTGATGCCTTTGTTCTGCCGAACCACAAGTCAACGGACAATACAATTACAATAATTCAAAATATTAGACGCAGTGGATCAGCTCCGCAACAGAAGAAGAAAGGGAAGGGAGTCCTAATTCAATAAAGGGAGAGGGGTCCTAATTCATCATAGAAAAAAATCATGCCTCCAAAAACACCCACATGCCAAATATGGTTCCATATGATTAATTAGTTCTCGAGTTATGAGGAAATTTGTATTTCATTTGTATGGGAGCCCCTCCCTCCCAAAAAGGTAAGGGGTTTTAATTCATCATAGAAAAAATTCATGCCTCCAAAAACACATAGAAAAAATTCTTGTCTCCAAAAACACCCGCATGTTAAATTTGGTTCCATTTGCTTGATTAGTTCTGGAGTTATGAGGAAATTTGTATTTCATTTCTATGGGAGCCCCCCCTCCTAAAAAAGTAAGGGGTCCTAATTCATTATAGAAAAAATTCATGCCTCCAAAAAAACCCACATACCAAATATGGTTCCATTTGATTAATTAGTTTTCGAGTTATGAGGAAATTTGTTTTTCATTTGTATAGGAAGGGGGGGCTCCTAAAGTGGGGAGCGGTCTCAATTCACCATAGAAAAAATTCTTGTCTCCAAAAACACCCACATGTCAAATTTTATTCCATTTGCTTGATTAGTTCTCGAGTTATGCAGAAATTTGTGTTTCATTTGTATGGGAGCCCCCCCTCTTAGTGAGGGGAGGGGTTTCTAACCTTCCCTGGCCTCAAAAACCCCTATATGCAAATTTTCACGCCGATCGGTTCAGTAGTTTTCGATTCTATAAGGAACATACGGACAGACAGAAATCCATTTTTATAGGTATAGATGTAATGACAAAAAAATGACATATCGTGTCATTTAGCAATTTTCAATAGGCAAATCAATAGTTTTCTTTATTGGAGTTGATGCGTAGGAGATGTTCGGATTGACAGGTTTAAAAATATTTAGCCGCATTTGTGACGGCATTTTTAGATTTTTTTGAACGACACCCTGTCTCCTGTAAGCGGTAGTTCCGCGTCAAAAAAAAAAAGGAAACAATAATTATATTGTAGAAATTTTATTGACCGTACCGAGAAATCATACCGTTGTTCGATTCGTCATCATCGCAATAAAAATTTGAACAGATAGTACATCAAGTAAGTGACGCATCACCAAGTAAATGATCGCTATCGTTCAATGAAAAAAAAAATCACTACGAGTTCAACTCCTTGACATAATGTATAAATCAATTTATTCGGCATAAACTTCACATAACCACATCCTCTATCCACTCGTGGCAAGGCGTAGAATGAATCATCTTCACACATACACGAGATAGAATTTCGTGTAAAATCATTTAAAAAATAGAATATTTTTATATCCCAGAATGGTAGAATGTGCAAAGTGTAGAACCCGTTTATTCAGAAAAATGAAATCCCACAAAAAGTGACCTTAGTGTTCCCAATTAGTTCGAGCTCGATCGAAAATCTACTCCGCCCAGGTAGACGTTCTAGTTCTCACCAACGCAAGCGGAAAAAATCAAACCTCTGCTGTGTGTATACACCGTAACAGCAGACTCATCAAAATCGTTAAATGCCCATTTCAGACAAACAAAAAAGTTAAATTTCGGTGGCCATCGTTCATTAACCTGCTGGCCGTAGCAGCTCCGCCCGAGCGCGAGCGCGAGTGCGAGCGCGGACAGCAGTCAGGCAGCAGCAGTGGCGAGTAGCCACGAACCACGTAATAAACGACCTCGATAGCAACTATTTGTTGTCGCTGCATGTTCTGCCATTGTAGTACAGCGGTAAACATGCCTCGTGAGTTGAAATAAAGTATATAAATATTTAGAGATGGCATACACCATAAACGTGCTTGCCTACATCGGGTACAATACAACGGGAACTCACACACAACCTGCGCGCGGGTCGAATCTACTCGCGTAAGCGCGTCACCGGAGGCTAGAGCATACACACGCGAACGTCTATTGTACATAGAGCGATCACGGAACATTAGCAAATGGGCTTCGTGGGTTAAATAGTAAATTGATAATGGAAACAGCTTAATTTGACAATGGGGGGATGTCCATCGAACGTCTTCGAACGCGAAGTTCAGAAGTGACTAGAGTAGTCGCTACTAAAAGAGCCCCGCTTTGTTTCAATTCACTAAGAAGCGACTAATACACTATACCTTCCCAGCCGTATCGACAGCTATTAAAGAAAAAAAGCGCTTCGCTTCGTTTAATAATTATAATTACATTTACATTTCATTAGAACGCTCGCCCTGGCAACGGGGATGAGCAGCACTACCAAGCCAAGAAGAGGGTGGTGTGAAGCCGGCCAACGAACGCGATTGGGCGCGCGAGGGGTAATTTCTCCATACCCTGAATGCAAACGCTAATGTCGCATTTTCATCGCGTCTTCGGCCACCCGATACGATACCGAAAGGGTCGTTTAGACTGAATTAGAACATCGTTGTTGAGCGATAATGCTCGTGAGTGAACCAACTGGGTACTACGGCTGACTGAGCCCTTGCTAGCCCCGGCAGCTAACGGTACAACGACGGTACGTTCAGTTCAGGTGCAATTTCCGATTTAAATTGACACCCAGTCAGACTACTGGCTCTGCAGCAGGCCGCGGCAGCGGAGCGGTGGGTTTCGTATCTTGATGTTGGGATAGGCGGGATTTAGTCGCATGAATTGCTTACAGGGAGAGATGGTCGTTTCAAGTCGATTTTCTGGGTCACTTGAACATATTTTGGGATTAATCAATTAGGCTCTTCACAACCGGGTGTCGAAGCTAGAAAGTTGAAGTAATGCGATTGATAGTAGTAGCAGTTTGACATTCCCTAGTTCAAACTGTTTTACAGACAGGAATGAAAATTTAAATGGAAACTTGATTTTACCGAGGAACCATAAAAGATAGTCTTGCAGTGCCCCAGAAAGAAATTTTGCATTTAGAAATAGAGCGGACTTTCTAGTCTTTCTAGTGTAATTAATGGTCAGGGTCGTCCTAATATTCTCAATAGTCAACAAAACTAATCCAAAAAAAAATCGAAGGAGCAAAAATCAAATCCTAGGAGTCAAAAGCATTTAACACCATATATCACGAAAGCTTACTAAAAACTTAAGCGATATGGCTTAAAAGGAGTCGCCAATGATTTGATAAAAAGCTATCCTTGCATCCGATTAACATCGGAGTTCCTCAAGGAATCTGTGGGGGTGTTGATCGACCAAATTCCGATAGCAGAAAGAATATATGTCTCTATATTCGTATTTATATTTGTATCCTAATTGTAACTGCTTCAACTGAAAATGTTTACATGATGTCTTATTTTAGTATAACTAATCAACGGATCTTTCCAACTTACAATTTATTGGTGTCCCTTTTCGAGTTGATTTGAGGTTAGGGTCTTATCTCACCGATTGCTTACCGTACTCGTGAAAGCTAATTTTATGTATAGATATTAGAGTTTTTAATTAAATTTTAATTGCATGTATACTCACTCTAGCTTAGTAATGTAAATAGTAGTTTTAAGTCTAGATCTAAGTATTATTTTAGCCAACTTTTATAATTTTAAGTGGAGAACTTATACACAGCGTGTGAAAACGTGTTGTAAAGAATTTGCTAAGTTAAAATGGATGACAGTGTTACTTATCGATGAAAGCGTTGTCATCTCCGATGACATGTATTAACAGTTACCAAACTACGGCACGCTCAGTAACGTTACTACGAGGGATCCCGTCGTAACAGTCTCCCACCCGTAAACCCGGGTGTTGGCCTACTCATTCAGATGGCCATCATCGGATTTACCAGCTTCTACGACGTCCAGCAATGCCGAGTTAGCTACCGCTCGTTCGAGAACTTCAGCTGACGTTTGAACTTGTGCTTTACAGAGCCTACCATCACGTCCTCGCAATAAGTCCACGACTCGTCCTCGAATCCATTTGTTCCTCAATGTGCTACCAGCCAAAAGAACCAATGTAAACCATTTATAACGACGTATTATTACAGGAATAAATGCTTTAACCCAGCGACGCCATAATTCTCTATATAGTTGTTGAGCTAGGTTCCGGCTACGTCGCAATGTTGTACGTAGCTCGACAGAATTAGTTGGAGGGGGTGTCAGCAAATTCGGACCTTTTAACAGATGTGAACTGAATGATTTTCCGCCAACTTTGGCGGAAGGGTCCCAAATTAGCCTGATTTTATTCACTCGTTCTTCCAGTTCCGAACCCTTTTGCACCTTTCGTTCCAATGTCTCAAATCGACGCACTGCTATGACGTAGCGTGTAGTTTTTTGGAATATTTTTCTCGCTTGTTTGTTGCTGTCCGATTCCAAATTTTCAATCGGAATGGTCACCCCTGCGTTCTCGATTGCAAAATAATCACGTAGCTGTTCATTCAGCTCGTGATCGCTGTCCGAAATCGGTTCAAGATGGAAATTCACGGCAGCCCGCTTGGTCGAATGATCTGCTGGGTAACCGTAGATGCTCCAACCCAATCTGCACTTCGCTGCAATAGGATCATTGTACCCTCCTTCTCGCAGTTTCAATGGCACAGTCAGCTTCAGATTGTCTAATCCGATTAATAATTTCGGTTCAATTAATTCGTAATCCTCAACTGGTAGTCCCCGAAGGTGAGGAAATTGCTGTGCAAACTCGTGGTACCGCATTGCTTGATGGGGGAGCACTAAGCAACTTACGGTACGGGCGTGAAATGGCTTTCGTCGAAGGGCGGAATTCTTTCCGGCTATTTCTAATTGCACTCGCTTTGATTTTGGTTCTTCGCGTACTACATTTCCCGTCCGGGAGAGTCAGCCGAATGCGTTTGTACGAATGCTTTCTTCTTCGTTGTTGTCTTGTCACATATACTTGCCTTTCCAAAGCATGGCAAGTCAAACGTGACCTCACTGGCTGCATTAACTAAGCGGGACATAAATTCGCCAAACACAGCCAGAGTAACAGTAACATACCTACTTTTGTAGTTAGCCCACTGGAGCCTTAATGTTCCCGGTAATTTTTCCACCAGTTCTTGCATCAAGACTGGGTTCGCAAGATGGCCATCCTGTCGCGCAGCTTTAAGGTGATCCACTAAATTCTGGACGGCCAATCCGAACTCCATAAGCGTTTCACAAGCCGATTCGGATCTGGCTCGGGGAGGTTGTGAATAGTAGTCATGAGAGACCGAATTAATAATTCGGGCCTCCCGTATAAAATCTGCAACGTTTTCATAACATGGGGTACGCCGGTTGGAAGCAATAGTCTACTACGCACTGCTTCTAATGCGTGACCCTTCAGTGCTCGTTGTAAGCGAACAAGATTTTCAGCGTTCGTGTATCCACACGCGGCGGTGGATTGTTCGAAATTACTCAAAAATATAGGCCAATCCTCTGGACGGCCGGCAAATGTTGGCAAGTCTCTACCCATTACTTGTCGTGCCGCGATCTGCTGTGAACCAATGCCAATAGGTTTGGAATCAGCTGTTTGTTGTTCACAGTTGTCATCTCTCACGTTATGAGAGACAATCGGCTCTTGAGGATCGCCATACAGTGGTTCTAGCTCGTCATGTCTGTTGGGGCATGGAGGGTTACGGCAAAGCCAATTATTAACTTTGCTATTGACATCCACAACAGATTCTTTTCGGCTTGCAGCTGAAACACTAGCGTTCAAAACTTCTCGCTTTTTGTCGATAGTATTCTGCCGAATAAGCTGCTGCTTTGCTTGGAAGGCTTTTGCTTCTTTGATTTCCCGTTCTTTTAAAGCTTTTTCGCGTTCCAAAAGCTTACGTTGCTCCTCGAGTTGACGACGCTCTTCCTGCAATTCTCGATTTTGCAGCATTGCTTGCTCTCTCAGCTCAGCTTCTTGTAGCCGTTTCTCCTCTTCGATCAACTGCATTCTTGCCTCCACGGCCGCTTTAACACTCGATCTCATACTACCTGGTGCCGCTGAAGGAACAATCTTCCGAACCCGTTTCGAACCCGTTTTACTGACAGCGGTTTTAGTAGATTTACCGTCTTTGTCAGCGGTGGGTTTGAGAAGCTTAGAGGCACCTTCGGCTTGCTGCTTTCCGATGCAATTTTGACACAAATAGGGTAGATTTTCAATCTTCTCGTCGACACCCGCGCAGATGAAATGTTCCCACTGTTGGCAACTGTCGCATGCCACCATTTGTTTGTCAGCTGAATCGGGAAGATTGCAACGTTGGCAGTTGAATCCGGTAATGTTGAGATGCCCTTCCATCGTCGAATCCCACAAAACAATAAATTTTGAAGAGTGTGGGGGTGTTGATCGACCAAATTCCGATAGCAGAAAGAATATATGTCTCTATATTCGTATTTATATTTGTATCCTAATTGTAACTGCTTCAACTGAAAATGTTTACATGATGTCTTATTTTAGTATAACTAATCAACGGATCTTTCCAACTTACAATTTATTGGTGTCCCTTTTCGAGTTGATTTGAGGTTAGGGTCTTATCTCACCGATTGCTTACCGTACTCGTGAAAGCTAATTTTATGTATAGATATTAGAGTTTTTAATTAAATTTTAATTGCATGTATACTCACTCTAGCTTAGTAATGTAAATAGTAGTTTTAAGTCTAGATCTAAGTATTATTTTAGCCAACTTTTATAATTTTAAGTGGAGAACTTATACACAGCGTGTGAAAACGTGTTGTAAAGAATTTGCTAAGTCAAAATGGATGACAGTGTTACTTATCGATGAAAGCGTTGTCATCTCCGATGACATGTATTAACAGTTACCAAACTACGGCACGCTCAGTAACGTTACTACGAGGGATCCCGTCGTAACAGAATCAATATAGGTCCTCTTCTACTTTTGATATTTATCAATGATACTGGAAACCTAACCTTCAAGGTAGGTGTACTAAAACTTTGCGAATGATACGGCCTTGTTCTATCCTCGCACTAATGTTCAGTCTATTGTAAATGACATCGAATCGGCTTTATCAACTCTCGCAAAAATTTGTAACGGTAATCAACAGCTCTATGAACCTGTCGAAAACAAAACACATGGTTTTTCACTTGTAGCATTGAAACAATTTGGCAACATTCCCATTTAAAAACTCGCTGTCGGTCAAAGAACTGTTTTCGTTCGTAGTTGGTGCGATGGAAAGGTGTTCTCAGCATCGAATTATTCCGCAGTGCCCTGGGATTTAAATCGATCGCCCCAAGAACAGCAGGACAATCAATTCTTCCCTGTAATGTATCGACAGCATACAGAGCTCTTACGATGTTTCTTCGTGTCTCCAAGTAAATTAGTCGGCATTGACTTTCATTACTCGGCTCCTGGAACCGGTTTCGCTACGGTAGACAACGAAGAGCAAAGCGCAGGAAGTGCCGTTGAACCGATTCAATCCTCTCCTCCCTGTTTTTGTAATATGGATTCCAGACAACGGAACTTTATTCGAGAGTTGAACGGAAGAGTGAACAGTAGAATGCCTTAAAGCAACGCCAGTGAAGCCCTTAGCGATGCGGAAGACGAATCCCAAAGTTCAGGATGCCTTGTCCACAATGTAGGAAATATGCCGTTCAAACGATATCTGAATCCGCCAAGATCTTTCACCTGATCGACACGTTGAATTTCTGTACCACGGAGCTTGTAGTTAAAAATGACAGATTCTCGAATACGGGCAAAAGATAAACGGCGAAGCATAAACGAGGACCTTTGAGTTAGTTGACATCATTGAAGTACAACAGGAAGATTACCGGTTCCAACTGACTACCTTGTGGGATTCCAGACAAGTCCGGAAACGGATTTGATTGAACATTTTCAATTTTCGCAATCAGTTTACGACTTAAAAAGATTTAAACATTGCAGAACAGGTGTAAAAAAGTAATCTTCAATTTACCTCAATTTTTTTTCGACAAATTCGCTTTATACACGTTTAGATCACAAAATTATACCCACCCTGAGATCGAAAATCCGATGTAGACAAGTTAAAACAAGTCGCATTTCAACGACATTGGTTAAATCGACCGTATGCAGCGTTCTCAGACATTTTCGTGAGTGGAATATTATTGATCGGTACGGTACGGAAGGACCGCCTATCGACAGAGCTTTATAAACATGGCGGAGAAACGCTAGCAAAGGCTCTGCACTGGGTTATTTCGAGGATTTGGGAGGAGGAAAAGCTACCGGAGGGATGGATGGAAGGAGTGGTTTGTCTCATCTACAAATCTACTTGATACCTGATACCCATCTACAAAAAGGGTGATCGGCTAGACTGCTGCAACTATCGCGGTATTACGCTGGTAAACGCCGCCTACTCTCACAGATCCTGCTATGCCGGTTGTCACCGATAGCACAAGGTTTCGTAGGAAATTATCAAATCAGGCTTTGCAGGTGGCTTCTAGGCTTTGCAGGTGACTTCGATATCATAGCCAGGAACTGGCTTGCGACGGCGGAGGCAATCTACGCCAGACTGAAAGCGGAGTCTAGGAGAATTGGGCTAACAATAAATGCGTCGAAGACCAAATACACGAAAGGAAGAGGCTCAAAGGAAACGAACGCACGTCTCTCACGGAGGGTAACCGTTAACGGCGATTAACTAGAAGTGGTAGAGGAGTTCGTGTATTTGGAATCGCTGGTGACCGCGGACAACAACACTAATAAGGAGATGCAGCGGCGCATCCAAGCGGGAAATCGGGCCTACTTTACCCTTCGTAAAACGCTTAGATCACGAAGCATACGCCGCCGCACGAAGCTAAAAATGTATAAAATCCTTATTAGACCGGTAGTTGTTTATGGACTTGAAGTCGTTTGGCGGAGTACAAACTGAAAGCGGAGAGTGGCGGAAGCGTATGAATCACGAGCTACAGGCACTGCTTGGGGAGACTCCCATCGTACATCTAGCGAAAGTTAGCAGGTTACGGTGGGCTCGTAAGGATGCCGAACGACAGTGCGACGAAAATAGTCCTCTTCAACAACCCTACCGGCACCAGGAATAGGGGGGCCAATTTATGGTTCGACCAGGTCGAAAGCGATTTGCGACTTCTGAGACGACTAGGAAATTGGCGACGTGTGACCTTGATGAAACAATATAAAAAATAAGTACCCAGGTTTCGAAGAAAATCGCAGCACTTTGAATTTCGATTTTATTTTTATTCGTACTTTTTTCAGCAATATCTTTGGCTGGTCACTAACAGGCTTCACTACTGAATGGTCGTTTAACTGATTTGATTTACCAGTTCACCCAATTAATCGTCCTTCACATCAGACACTTCCTCCCTTTCCAAAAAAGAGTTTATGTCATGACCGCGTATAGAGTCATATACAAGTAATAGAGAGAAAAAAACACCTGGCAGTGGTAAATCTCTAGAAGACTTGCGCAGCGGCAGTCTGCCTGTTTCTATAGTACTGACCGAGGAGATAATAGTATATCTTCTCTGCGGCAGAAATAAAGAGCATTCATACAAAAACGTCGGCGCAGGGCAGTGTGCGTTACGTGTGTGGAGTGATAGAATTGGGAGAATGAAACCAAACTAGGCATTAGACTAACTTATAAATGAGGTGCCAATAGTTTAAAGTTTAAAACACTCGGCCGCAACTGAAAGATTGCGGGTTCGAGTCCCACTTGCCATTGCCCTTCCCAATATTTTAGTCTATATATCGAAAATTTTTAAGTTCATCCAATTCATCATTCTTCGCATCAGACACTTCCTCTCTTTCCAAAAAACGTTTTGACGAATTTCAACTACTTTGAAGAATAATTCAACTAAGACAGCTGCCCAATACTCGACTGTCCAAATCTTGCGTAGTGCGAGGCACTACGACAATTGAAAATGCGCACTATACCGGCGTTGCATTTTCTCCGATAGTGGAATGTTACAGAATGCTCGTGGATCCGAACAACATATGACTCGCAAGGCGCATATGTAAACGATGTAGGTACTAATCATTTTTGTCTAGAGGTGTTCTTTTATATGGTTTGTTCTACAAATCCAGAGGAGAACCCCAACTTCGTTCCCGCAGGCTGAATACAGAATTTTTTGTCCTTAGCTTAATCCTGAGCTTCTAAGAGCGGGGAGCGAGCGGTTGTACGAGACAATCCACCGGATTATTGTTAGGATCTGGGAGAAAGAAAAAATGCCGGAGGATTTGGATGGACTCATTAGCCCTATTTTAAAAAAAACTATTGAGGCGTTACATTGCTCAATTCCGCCTGTAAGGTGTCTTCCCATATCCTGTCATGTTTGTGAACTTTAAGGCAGCGTATGATTCAGTCAAACGAAATGAGTACCACAGCTATGTGCTATTTATGCCGATTCTTACGACGCTGGATGGGTCAAAATTATGCGTCAGAATAGCGGATGAGACCGCAGCCGCTTTCGTGACGTTGGATGGACTGAAGCAATGGGATGCACTCACTAACCTGCTATTCAACATTGCCTTGGAAGGTGCAATACGAAGAGCAAATGTGGAAAGAAACAGGGCCACTATTACGAGATCGCACATGCTTGTTGGTTTTGCGGATGACCTCGATATCATCGGAATCAACCGTAGAGCAGTGGAACTGATCTTTGGGCCTTTTAAACGGGAAGCAGCGATATTGGGACTTACTATTAACACCGTGAAACGAAGTATGTAGTTGCTGGTAGGAAACGTGGAAGTCCAAACGGTGTTGGTGCCGAAGTGGAGCTAGAGGGGGAATGATATGAAGTAGTTGGGGACTTCATATACCTTGGTACGCTCGTAATATGCGACAATGATGTAAGCCGCTAAGTGAAACGATGAATTACAGCAGCGAATCGAGCTTTCTACGGATTACGTAGCACGCTGAAGTCTTGGCGGCGTAGAACTGGCGCTCTACAGAACACTAATCCTCCCGGTGGCCATGTATGGCCATGAATGATGGATGCTAGAGGAAGCCGACCGACGAGTGCTTGGGGTTTTTGGGCGTAAAATTTTGCGATCTACTTGGTGCAAAATGGAAAACGGAGTGTGGTGTAAACGCATGAACCATGAGCTGTATCAAGTATACAAAGTGATGGTAGTATAATGTGACAGGTTGCGGTGAGCTGTGCACGTGCCCAAAATGCCCGACGAAAGAGCCAAAACTATTTTCAGCAGAGAACCAGGAAGAGGCCGTAGATTTGGGGCAGACCCCGCACCCGATGGATGTGCGCTGTCGAGGATGACGAACGGTCAGCTGGTATTCGATTGGAGATCGGCAGCCCAGGACTGACAGTACTGTGGAGGACCTCGTTCGACGCAGGATCAATGACGGACCGTCGTTAATAAAGAAAAGTAAGTTAACGACGTCCATAGGGGGAGAGGGTTAAGTTTTGACACAATACAGAAAGAGGGGGGCTCTAAGAAGCAGAAATTTGATGGACGTCATATTTGAGTCGTCCCTTAAAAATTGTTAATAATTCTTTCGATTTTAAGTCATCGTAAATTATTTATCTTCCGGTCTGGTTGAATATTGTCGATTTATTTCATCGATTAATTATATTACAGATTTATTATTGAAGAACAGTTTGAATGAATAACGACTTACTGTAGAAGTTTTTTTTATCTAAACTGAACATTTGAACGCAGAAGCCCTCATTTTTAATTCAGAGTACCTTTTTCTAGATCGATCAGGTCTACTTATTTTAATCAGATTAAATCCGCTATTTTAGTATGCTGAATATGAACAGATCGAGCTTCCATTAGATGACAACAATGTTTACATTCTGTTTAAAAATTTAAATAATTTACGCTATGATGTTCACTCGAGCATGTTTGTTGCACCCGTTCGTTGGCTGCGCTCGGTTGTTCCGGCCGATCCAGTCGGTTCCGTACAATACGGTACGGTGCGGTGGTACAATGTCAATGTAATTTGCATCGCGATACCGCGCAGCCGAACACTCCCCGTACGGCGTGGCGCTCGGCTAGCAGCCGCGGTTCTTTGATTTTTCGCGTTGCTATCACGCTTCATGGGTTACCGTGTAATGTAACGACGAAGCGCACCTATGGCACCCGCCATCGGGTCGGGCAGCGGTGTGGTGGCATAATGCTGTGCATTTAGAAATGACTTTGATGATTCACCATTTTTGAACTAGCCCTCTGGAAAACGCGGTAGAACGATTCCTTTCCTTGTAGTCAAGGCAAGGGTAGCCTTAACATTGTCACTGTCTGAGCTGAAGAGGACGGAACAAATCAGGTATAAGTGTAACAACAGGTTACAACATACTGTTTGTGACACATATTTCTTAACAAGTTGGATTAGGATTTTTCTTAGCAATACCTAAAAGCAACTTGAGTTTAGCATTTAAGAAACCATTCTTATCTGTCATTGTTGGAATGCGAGTAGAGAGTCAAACCATCTTCTATTATGAGTTTAAGACAGCAAACTTGAGTTTGATACAGATTTTTAAACGTAAACCAAGAAACACAAATGATGAATGAAAATGGCCTACACAGCTCCAAAGACCGGGTGGTAATATTTAATGTTTTTAGCTTATACATGAGTTGGACCTGTTAGTGGCAAGCAAGGTTCAGCTCATGTTCTCGTGTTTAGAGTTGCACACTGCAAATGTTTGCAAAGCAAGATGCTAAAACCGTTTTGGGCTCAGAACGTCTAGCAACATTGAAAGCGGTTGACATTCCCACGAGTATGCAACCCTGCAGCAGCCCGGAGGTTATGTTTACTTTTATTCGGATTCAGACACCTAGGGATGACCAAAAACTAAATTTTTAAGCACAGTGCGAGCTATTCTAGTCGTCGTAAACTCGAGTATTGGCTGGGATGTTCTGTTAGAGTCAATAGGATAGCATCAGTTTCGCCATTGTCATGTACTCTTAAACGATGGTTGTGAAGTCAATCGAATAAAAAATAGGAGTTTTCGAAAACGGAATGTAGCAGCTAGGTATCGCTTTGGTTTTATTAATTTGAATAAACATTATTTCACACAGCAGTTTATACTTTCAAAACGTTTACAGGAGAAATCTCGTATTTTTTCAAAACGACCCAAGTGACATTGATGAAATACCTTCAAATCAAAGTAACCTTCAAATGCATTTGGATCGTCGCAATAAGTTCAGGAGAGGAGAGACGAAAAGAATCTCTGATTGGTACTTAGGACCATTCCAAATATTACGCAAGAAATGTTAGTTCTAATTTCCGTATTAAATTTGCTCACATAACCAAGAGCAAAACATCTGAATGCCCTGAAAGTGTTTTGAATTTGTGTAGTGGTGTATAAGCAACACTCCAGATAGCAGCGGGGTGTTTAATCTTGCATGCGAGACAAATTTTCATTCATGATTTGTCGGCAGGCATTTCCACTGCGCTTTGAGATAAGATTCGCCCCATTCGCTCGTTCGCTCGTCATCATCGTTTAAAGATGTATATCTGCACCCCCGGCCAGCGTTAGTCTCGTTAGTCGCATTTCTAACGGGACGCCACAAGCAACACACAAACATTCCTAATCGATTCGAAGGATCATAAAATAAAACATTCACCGACACTCATCCGCCATTGTACGTTCAAGCAAAGCGCACGACAATGGAATGTATCAATCGCCTTTTCGGGTTGTTCAATGTCACGTTTCCCACGTGAAACCGTCTCTTTTATCCGGAGAAAACAACGATAGTAGGGCCGTCGATTAGCACTTACATTTAAATAACCATCCATTGTGTATGATTTCATAAATCTCGCCTTGGTTACACCTCAGATATAGATGTTATTTGCTCCCCACAGCAGGAGTTCATTGAAACGTTCACCTCTAAAAATCCGACAAGCCTGCTTCACTGTTCGTTCTCACCTTGTTACACCATTATCAATCTCGGTACACTGTTTCGTCGCCACTACTACTGCTGCTGCTGCTGCTGTTTTAAATCTAATTGCTTCCTTTTCCCCTTTCGCGAAAAAAGAACTGTATATTCAGATACAATGCAGAACCATTAGAGCATATGCTTTTTTCAGAGTTTCACTTGTTTTTCACACAATTATTTGAACTTTTTTTTGTCTGCTGCACAACTGCTGTCTTGTTTCTAGGCTGGAGGTGCAAAAATTCCTCGCCACACCGATGTGAAGACAGGAACGTCAACGTCAGAACTTTTCTTTCATCGTCGTCAGCTAGTCAAAGAGAGCACCCGAGAGCAAACGGGAGAGCATGAGTACGTGAGTAGGAAAAGGAAGAAAAACACTCCGTCTACTACGATTCATTGATTTGGATTCTGGCTATTTACCTAAAATGCCACACCATTATCCACACTAACACAAACACCGTTCTCTGAAGAGATACTATATCTGGTTAACTGGTCGACGGAAAACTGGAATTTATTTGGCAGAGGTTCTGCCGTTTTCAGTCTGGTCCGGTTCTCGTTGTATGTTTATGCAATAAAAACGATCATCGTACGGAGCTTGTATGCTTTGCTCGCACTTTGCTCTTGACTCTTACTGGCTGACTGGCCGCGTACCTTTCGCCGTGTATGCACCGAGGCGACGTTCCTCGCGCGCGTCTGGAACCGTTTTGGTCCGTGTTTTATTATTTTCAATTCTTTTGTCACTTGTTCTCGGCAGCTACACCGTCGCTCTACTACAGTAGTGCACACACAGTCACACTATTTTCTCTACGTCTGATCATCATTTCACTGAGCTGCGATTACTTCTTGTTTGATTCAACATTTTCACGTTTCACCCTATGGTTTTTCGTTGTTCCCTCATTGACTCCTAATTGAGTCCACATCGTTCGTACCGCAGAGAACCCATTTGATGGCTACTTTCCAAATAAAGCAAAACTGGTTAGCGGTGAAAACGGCTCCTCTTGCAAGCGAGCCAACGAACAACTACGACCTGACCGACATCAGCTTACGTGAAGAAATAGTTTGAGAACCGTGCCGTGCAGCAGAAGCTCGGTTTTCAGAATGAGTGTAGCAGTGTTGCCAGGAACGAGCAGGGCCTAACACATTTTGTTGAAGAAATTTGACGTATAGGCCACTGATTCAGGTTTGAATCCAAAGTTACTCTAAACAGAAAATAGTTGAAATTAATATGAACTAACTTCAGCATTAACAGCAGCACTGTCTTTTTTCTGACTGGAGAATGTTAGGTGAATCGAGAGTATCAGTGCGTAAATGAACGTATCACATTCTGGCTGCTGCTATGCGTTCGTCGTGTTGTTATTGTTGTTTTCTTCTTTCACCTCTGCCGAGAGCGACTGTATTGGTGAGCTGCTTAAATGGGTGGACGAGCTACCATCACCACCACTATCATGTACATACAACCTGCCAGCCAGCGCGAAAAAAACTAATACTAGAGACAATTGCGTATAGAAGCGCCATTTAACCAGGAGTGAATGAAACGGGATGAAAACTTACACTGTATTGCGAATGAAAAGAAAAATAAAACAATGCACACAACACACACATACAGGTTCTTCTTTTGATGGAGCATCGAATCGATTTTGACGTTTTCTGATTGCCTCTGATTAATTGTTCTCCATTGATTTTTTCGCACTTGCCAGTCTGGTTGAGAGAATGGCTTCACGCAGCGGTGAATGCCGCTCGCACAATTACACAGGTTGCGCAAGGTAAATCGTAATTCGATCGGGACCTACCTCGACAACCGGGATGAATCGCTATTTGCTCTGCTAAATCGCTGGAAAAAATGCACTTTTTCCACTATCCTCCAGTATGAATCTCTGAACCACGACGAACCCGTCCGAACATGTTCGACACCTCCACCTTTATGAGCGCAGAGCTAGAGCACAGCACGGCACGGCAACGGCTGCCAAACAGCGGACTGGCTGGCTGGCTGGCTGGTAGGGTCATCTAGAACAGCTTCACACGACGACGCAAGCCAGAGAAGGACGGTCAAACAGCGAGTCGCAATGCAAAAGTGAGCGAGAAAGGAGCATGAATGTAGTCCTGAAAATGGCAGCAGCAGAATTCATGTCTTCGCTGTTCTGGATAGATTTTTGATTTGCCAGAGTCGGAGTTGGAGAAAACGAGAAATGTAGGTGCTTAATACTAATAAATTAAAGGATTCAGAGCAAAATTAATCCGAGTTGTCATTCTTGAACTAATTTTCGTTCATCAAACTTCTCAAAACAATGGTGGTTTAATTTCAGTAAAACAGTTCCATGGATTTTCTTTTTAATATAATAGACTATTTAATTTTGCTATTCGGGTCTTGATCACTTGTTGTTTATCTGATATACAATTAAATTTGCAAAAACTATGTCAATTGGTAGACGCATGTAAGAAATATGTAAGATTTAATACTGTGCATTTCAAATAAATGAAAATTTGTTTAATTTATTTCTTTTTCATTGTGGGTTATACCTTATACCCACAATCAGAAAACGTGACGAGATTTACATTACTTCCATAACCTTTAAAAAAAAGTAAGTAAGTAAAAGTAAGACTTTACACCAGTTCCGAACATATTACAACAGTATATCCATACAATCGTTCAAATTGAAGATATAGGATGTAATTGCATATTTTTCCACAAATCAGTTTACTTTCAAGACATCATATTAGTCCAGGTTCTATTAAATCCTTCGTTTAGGAGTAATACACTTCAATAAGGCAAGGCCTTTAGCAAGCCCTAGGCCCTAGAAAGCTTACCTATAGTATAAAGCACTAGTCGATGATGATCACAACGCTAACTATGAAGAGACATCATCCGTAAACAAATGTGCAGATAAAGGTCGTTTAACTTAGTATTCTATCTAAGTCCGTTCTTTAATAATTTACACGACTATACTTAACGATGTTTTGTCTGCAATTCGGTGTTTTTCGGTTTCTTTTTCTTTACGTTTCGGTCTACTGAATTTATAAAATTAACGATGTTTGGCACTAATTGAAATTTTCATACCACTTCGGTTCACACTGATACGGTTAATGTTGGAAGAAGGAGTGCTAGCCGAGAAATAGAGTCGGCTAACAATGGGCATTCCTTCTATAAATAACCTCGATCACAAGCATTTGTTGGAGTTTTCTTCGTCGAAATGATGGAGTTTCCAAGCCAATGAGCATGCAACGGGAGGAGTTGTCAGGCAGGTTTACAGAGCCATTCCATGGAAGTTCTGGTAGAGCATACCAGGTAAATTGCTTCTGCGGTCAATCCAACTTCACGACACGTATCACCTGGTGCGGCTCCCAAAATTGGAACTGCATATTCAAGAACGCTGCGAACCAAAATGCAGAAGACTCTTCGAAGTGTAGACAACCGTAAAGTGAATTTGCCAAGCACTACAAACAAGTACTACAAGTACAGATGGAACAGATGCAGGCCGATGAAATTATTCTGTAGAACTTGAGATCATCAGCGAACATTTGTTTCGGGGACATCACTCAAGAGCACACGTAATTTACAATGCAAAGCAAAACCTAGATGCTACATTCTGTTATCGAAACTAGACCTTCTGTTTTGTATACGACAGACTTCGCAGCCAGTTGTTAGAGTGCAGGACAATTGTAGGGTCAGTTACTACGATCCTATTGACTCTGACAGCCTCTCCCAGCGAGATTCGAATATACAACGACTGGTTCATTAGGCCAGCATCACAGATCATACCCCGAGGCCAACTGATAGGCGTACTTTACAAACAATATGGAAATGAGTGGACCAAGTACGCTTCCCTGTGGCACACTGGACGTAATATCTAATTAACTAGAGCAACTGGAGCAGACAAGGACCGCCATAGGTCTTCTCTGAAACCGCTTGATTGAAAATACTAGTGAATGGATGACAGCCCAACGAGGCACAATGCTTGAGAAATAAATCCATCGAGTCTAGCACCATTGATTACGTCAACTTTTTCGAATGAAAACATCCAGCATTAAATATGGGTGTCGTTGTAACGTAAATGCTTTGGAAAAAGTTGATTACTAAGCTAGCTGCTTCGTACTTAAAGTGGTTCCGCCGAACTCTATATTGGACGGTCTTCTTAGGCTTACCATAGAAAAACAGACGAGACACTCGCGTTAATTCCATCGTCCAATCAAAAACCACTCATTTTTCAAAAAAGCATGTTTCGCAACATGGCCACACCGCGGCGCACGAGTGTTGCTTCGAGTTTTCAGTATAAAACCATACAAATGTAAAAAACCTGCAGCATAACACCCTGTAAATGCAAGCTACTCCGGAACATGCATAACAGAGGATGCTAGTGTGCAAGTAAAATGTGTACGACGATGGTTTTCAAAGGATTTTCTTCTATGCGTCATGTCAGTTCGTCAGTGGGCTTACCTTCAATGACTTCACATGACGCAATAATAGGCGGAATCACTTTGCCTGAAATTCAAGGCTATTGAATTATTTATCTGGAACAGGGATGGAAAAAAATCGCTTCTAGCGACCAAGATCATAGAAGCGATCAGATTCAGATTCATTGACATCACTACTTGTAAGCGACAAACGCTTTGTCGTGATCCGTACAGATTATGACAAACCTCATGTTAGATCATGTTCATTGCACGATTGAGTTGAGAAATATAACAGATACAGACGATTGGTTGTGTGCATCGTATAAATCACAATACAAACAACACGTGTTACCTTTTTTCTCGCAGCTAGGTAAGATGTAACACTGTCATCGACTGCGGAGACTGTTTAGAGAACAAAATCTTGTGATCAACGCTAAAGATTCACTGTTTGTCATGATCTGTAGGGATCGTGATCTGTGCGTGTGGCGATAACTCACAGATTTTATCAAAATCACTGATCTTCCATGCCTGATCTGGAACGATGATGAAGGCTAAAAGGAGACACCGTCCACGTGAGTTAATGAACTGATTAATCTGATTAACAACATGACAACAACAACATCGCACAACTGATCCGCTTTGCGCTTCTAGGCCATTAAGCGCCAACGCTCCTGCCTTCCATGAACGACCAAGAACTGCCGATTCGCTCATGACCGTATTCTGCCGCGAGCTACTAGACCGAAGACAGCATGCGATCTTCTACCAAAATATAGGCGGCGTGAATTCTCGCGTCGTGTAGCCGTTTCCGATCTGAGCTATGCTATCGTCCTAACCGAGACCTGGCTCGATTCACGTACACTTTCTAGTCAAGTGTTTGGCAGCGACTATGGAGTTTTTCGCCGTGACAGAAATCCACAAAATAGCCGAAAATCTACTGAAGGGGGCTTCTGATAACAGTTCGTCAGGGATTAAGAGCAACTGCAATAGACAACAAGGATATGAACTGTATGGAGCAGCGCGATCGGCATAGATGCCTCCCTGGTCGATCCACTACAACAAATTTGCTGTGCCTTACTACAACATCGTCAACAACATGTGTCCAATGACGCAAATCGACGTCATATATACTGACCTGTCAATCGCCTTTGATAAACTTTGCCACGTCATCGCAATGGCTAAACTTCTTATCTACAGGCATACCTCGATATAAGACAATTTATAATTTCAAAAAGTTGTCTTATATCGAAATTGTCTTGTATCGAAACATGATTTTTTCACAAAAATTTGGCATTAACAGTCATCAATTTTGCTCTGTGTTGTGTGTTTATGTTTTTATAACTATTTAATATTGTTTGAGCTATTAGTTGTTTACAATTTTTAGGATTATTTCGAAATAATGAACAAATTCATGGCGCCGCTTTTGGAATGGAAAATGTGCTCTGGTGTCGTTACCAACTATGTCAAAGGGATTTGTCTTATATCGAGGTAAAAATTGTCTTATATCGAATTGTCTTATATCGAGGTTGTTTTATAACGAGGTTGTCTTATATCGAGGTATCCCTGTAACTGATCGTTAACTGATGGTTGCCATCGGTGCCACTTCAGGTATTCCGCAGGGCAATCATCTCGGACCGCTCATATTCTTGCTCTATTTAAATAGCGTGCACATAGTGCTTGAAGGACCACAATGCCGATGATCCAAAAATGTTCTTCAGTATCAACTTAACTCCGCTCAACTGAAGACTGGCTTGCACTTCAACATCAGTCGGATGTTTTCGCTAATTGGTGTACCTCAAACAGAATGGCTGTAAATCCCTCAAAGTGCTCTGTGATATCCTTCTCACGAAAAAAGATGCTGTTATTTTTAACTACATACTGCTATCGAGCGGGCCGATAATATCAAAGACATTCGATACAAAGCTAATATTCAGACAGCATCTAGAGTAGGGCGGGGCATAAGTGCGATGTTTGAAGTTGTCATAAATTGTCGTGAGATATAAAGAAGGACAACAACATAATATACTTTATAGTGATGTAGTACTCAATGTCTTCACATTCAACTATAAATCATCTGCGGTAATAGTGTTTTGCAAAATAAATTCTTCTCTTCTGATCAAGTGTAGATTCGCACTTTTACCCCACTAGCGGGGCAAAAGTGCGAATACCGCGGGGCAAAAGTTCGAAGCTAGAATCCATGAAATTAGCCCAGCAGTAGCTAACAAAACCATATTATCTTCAATCTGCGTTATGTTTCGGTAAGGGATATTCAATTTGCACCTTTTCTATTTTGCACTGGTGTATTGAAGCCTCCGTTAGATCGAACCCCTGCTGATCCACCTGAATACTTTTTCTACACGGAGAGATACATCTAAAGCCCTGCTAGTCGCCGACACTTTGCGAGGAAAAATAGACTGTCCTTAAATTCTTAAGTGAATCGACATTAATGTGCTGCCCACATCCCTTCATAGTGCCACATACTCGTGAGGTGGCTAGGCATTGGAAACAATATTTCGATGCATTGTTGAATGCTGAACAAGATGGAACGGTCAACAGAAACAGGATTGAGGATGATGGACAAGCTGTGGATCCACCAACCTTGGACGAGGTTAGGAATGCAGCGAGAGAGCTGAAAAACGGCAAAGCAGCTGGAAAGGACGGCATCCCCGCCAAACTTTTGAAAGTCGATAGCGAACGGCTGTATTGTGCAATCCATCAGGTTATACTAAAGGTATGGACTGAGGAGGAATTACCTACGGACTGGTTGGCAGGTCTCATATGTCCAATTTACAAAAAGGGCCATCGACTCGAATGCAGCAATTATCGAGGTATTACTCTCCTCAATTCTGTATATAGAATTCTATAAGAATCCCGCATAAATTCCGGGAATTCAACTTGCAGACTCATCATCTGTTTATAGACTCCAAGGCGGCGTACGATTCAGTTAAACGAAACGAGCTGTGGCAGATTATGCTTGAACATGGTTTCCCAACAAAACTGATTAGGCTGATACGTGCTACCCTAGATGGTTCAAAATCAAGCGTCAGGATAGCGGGTGAGACATCGGACTCGTTTGTGACGTTAGATGGTTTGAAGCAAGGTAACGGACTATCGAACTTGCTGTTCAACATTGCATTGGAAGGTGCTATTCGAAGGGCCGGCGTGCAGAGAGGCGGTACCATCGTCACGAAATCTCATATGCTCCTAGGGTTCGCGGACGACATCGATATCATCGGTGTTAATCGTAGAGCTTTGGATGAAGCGTACACGCATCTTAAGGAGGAAGCTGCGAGGATAGGGATTATCATAAATTCTACAAAACAAGGTATATTGTGGCTGGTAGCGCTTCGGGTGTTGGATCTCCGGTGGTGATAGATGGAGATACTTTTGAAGTGGTCGAAGAATTTGTTTACCTTGGTACGTTAGTGACATGTGACAACGATGCGAGCCGATGCGAAGTAAAAAGGCGGATAGCGGCTGCCAACAGGGCCTTCTACGGATTACGTAGCCAGCTGAGGTCCCGTAGCCTACAACTCCGTACAAAACTCGCGCTCTATAAGACGCTGATTCTCCCGGTGCTACTCTACGGCCACGAAGCGTGGACGTTGAAAGAGAGTAACCGACGAGCTCTTGGCGTTTTCGAGCGTAAAATCCTGCGATCAATTCTTGGCGGCATATAAGACGAAGGACTGTGGCGCAGTCGCATGAATCATGAAATATAACGAGTGTACAAAGATGCGGATATTGTGAAGCGACTAAAATACGGCAGGCTACAATGTGCTGGCCATTCAGCAAGGATGTCGGATGAGAGACCGAAGACATTATTTAGCAGAGAACCCGACAGAGGCCGACGACTTCGAGGCAGACCCCGTACCCGTTGAATGAGCGCTGTTGACGAGGATGCTAGAACAGCGGGTGTTAGGGCGACTGGAGAATGGCAGCCCAAGACCGAGTAATGTGGAGACGGCTCCTGAATTCGGTATAGATTCGATAAGCAGATTGTCGCCGAAAAAGTAAAGTAAGTAAGGTAGTACAGTACTGGTGGTAGGTATTGTTTATATTCGACATACCTTGCAGGTAGTTGTTAGGGTACAGAACAGTTTTGGTGCTACGATCCTATGGATTCTAATAGCCTCTCCCGGCTAAGATTCAAATACACGACGACTGACTTGTTAGGCCAGTGGCGTGCCTCGGAGTCAACTAGGAGGTCTAATAATGAAAAGTCAAAAAAGCGTGGCGAACTCTTATGCTGACGCCGAATTTTCAAGGAAGGAAATGGGGGATGGGGGTGACAAAAGATTGAAAATGATTAGTAAAAACTTTTTCGGACAGTTCTAGGACAGCAAAATACCGAAACACAATGTAGGTAGATATTACGCAAAATTTGAAATAGTACCATGCATGAGAAGCCATAGAATCCACTGAGTATTACATACCTTTGGAGAACAACTTTTTTTTCGGGGACCAATTTCCACTAAGCAATTTGTACTCATTCAGCTGTTTGGTGGAAGCACGATGTTTGCGAGAGAACGAAACACGGCATGATGAATAACAAAACCCTTACACAAACATAACACTGCAATGTAACACACTACCGCCTATCGCTGACTGGGAACTGGGCTTGAATTTTGCTCTTTCGCACCGACACACGATAGCCGCAACGATTTACAGGCGTTCTCTCGTTGGTTGTTTTTGTTGTATGCTCTGTTACATTCACTCCTAATTAAATACACCACCTTCCATGCCAAACATACAACTTCACACGACGGACATCGTTGTCGCCACACACAACACTCGAGCGAGCAATCTCGCGCACTCTGTTGCATCTGTGTGGGAGGAAATTTTTCTATTCGGGCCCCTTGCGACGCGAATCATAGGTGAAAAAGTCGACAAAAAGGCCAACACTCTTCCTAGACAGCACTTAATTTTCGAATTTTCACTGCTTTCCGGTACAATTTTCAACTATTACTTCATAGGACTAATCACTCACCATCGATTTACTACAAATTAAACAGTTTTCGAGCGTGAAAAACCAAATTTTTAACAATTTTCACTGCATTTTCCGTGCGAACGTACGATTTGCACCCGACCGATCCGATTGATGAAACAAATGAATGGCCGAAAGGAGAAGAACGTTTCGCTCCTATCGATACAGCATGCGGATGAAAAAAGAAAGGACACACACACGCAATTTCTTATGAATTTGAACGCGCTATCCTTTTTCATCCTGTACGGGCAGAACTGCGACTGATACGCACACTGAGAACGTATTGCGAGGTCTTTGATTGGATGGCACAAGTGCATAGACGTTGCCATTGACGTTTCATGAATGAAAAAAACAACACCTTTTAAACCCAATGAAAAAACGTTGCGGTACACACTCAAGTGTAGATTTGCCTGTTTTAATGTTAAGCAATACGAGTCACTGAGATCAATGAAATATATTGTGAGTTTCAGTGAAAATTATCCACCACGCAACTCATAAATGAAATGCTCTTTCATAGTTGCCGGGTCGATTTTGATATTATTGGAAGAAATTACACAGAAATCATAAAGTTTTAGTTACTTTTGACGACCCATTTAGGTGAACAACATGCCTGTTTACAGCATTCTGGCAACAGTTCTAGCGCGGTGTTTCCTTTAGACCACGTTTAACTTTGGGCAAAGCACCCAATAAATATTTTGCTGATTGCAAGGAAAATTGTGCCATCCAAAGTGCGCAATCACTCATAAAAATGCTATTGTATTGTCAATTGCAAGGAAAATTGTCCAATCAATAAGTGCGCAATCGCTCATAAAAGTGCTATTTTAGCTTAAATCGTTTCGGTCTCTTCGGTGCACTTATTGCTTGGAAGATAACGAAAAAGTGCGCCGAAGATACCGAAACGATTTAATGCAAAATAGCACTTTTATGAGCAATATCGCACTTTGAATGGTACAAATTTCCTTGCAATTGACAATATTTATCCAGCTTTTTACGCGCTATAATGGCGGACGCTATAAATTGTGTTTGTAATATGCGTACAATCCTTTTGACAACTCTGCATCCATCAAAACTGGGCACTCTACTCCTGTAAGGCAGTGTTGCTCTTTCTTTCGTTTACGTAAAAGAAGGAGAGCAATAGTTTTGTTTACATTTCGCGTATTTTTGCTCTCCTTCTTGGGCGTAAACGAAAGAAAGAGCACGGTAGTGTTGCAAGAGAAGAGTGCCAGATTTGATGTATGCAGAGTTGTCAAAAAGATTGTACGCATATTACGAACACAATTTATAGCGTCCGCCATTATAGCGCGTAAAAAGCTGGATACAGTATTAAACCCTGTAAATGCAAAAAACCTACAGTATAAAACCCTGCAAATGCAAGCTTCTCCGCAACATGCATAACAGAGGGCGCTAGTGTGCAAACAAAATGTGTAGGACGATGGTTTTCGAAGAATTTTCTTCTATGTGTCATGTCAGTTCATCAGTGCTATTATACAACAGAAATGTTGCTTGGGCTGTTTTTATGATATCTTCATATCTTCAGTGTATTGGTAAGTACAGGATAATAATTATTTAAATATGTATTTGCGTAGTACTTGCAAAATTACTTCAGGGTATAGTATAATATCAACTAGGTTGACCCGTCGTGGCTAGCCACGATACCAAAACCTTTGAAAATGTAATATGGTTTACAATTAAAAAGAATGTATTAAGAATTGTTAATGAAACAACTTTAAAATTGGCAACCTTCTATTAATTAAAACACGTGTAATCTACAAGCGAAGCAAATGGGGCTTAGATAAAAGGGCAAACATGTACCAGTTGTGAGAACCATGCTGCGAGGGAGAACATTTCGAAAAAGTTTTCAATTTTATAACCAAGACAAAGTTTAGGTTCGGTTTCGCCAAAACAATGATTGGCAGAAAATGTTAATTGCGCTATAAAGGGCAGACCAAAGGTAAGTCGCTTAGAATATTGAGGCAGGCTCAATTTAGGGAACAGCTGACCTCATTGATTGCAATTGCGGTACATTCATTTCACAGTTTATGGCACACTGTGGCCCACCTTTTTGACATTTGAATTTTGAAATGTTAGAAATTGGCAGCCCTGCCAATGTTTGTTACACTGAAACAAGAATCATGGTAATGGTTACCATATTAGAGGGTAAATTTAAAAGGACACACCAGTGAATTTTTGCAGAAAAGACTTCTGTTTAGCTTAAGCAGTGTTCTGGTCAAAATTACTATGCGTTACTTTCGGCATTACTCCGATACGTAACAGAAATAACAGAATCGTAGTCAAAATTACTAGACATGACCGTGAAAGTTGGTAAAATTATCTGAGAACATATTAGTTGTACTAGAATCATGGGAAATTTGAATAGCTTTTTCATGGTACTTACAAAAAGCATGCGTTTTCTGCAAAATTGTGCGAGGTACTATGGTTTTTGTTTCAGAGTAATGTCAAAACGATCAAACGGTCAATCTGAGCGAAGGCGAATTTGACAGGTTCCACATGATCAGCACCTCGGCAGCACAGTAAGGCACAGACTGAACAAAATTTCCATAAAAGAGGTGAACGGAATGTTCTCAGTGACTTACCCTTGCCAAAAAACCTTGCCAAGTAGATTTAATTTGATTTCAATAGGCCAGGCAGCGAAAATCATTCATTATTGTTTATTAAGCCGAATCGTCTACACCCTTAAGAATGAATGCACGAGAATGGAAAAAAACAACCAACCAGGTATAGTGAAGGGAACCAGGCAGTTAATATATTTTCCACTTTTCTATCTCCTTTAAATTTTACCTATTTCTACTTTTCTATCTCCTTTAAATTTTACCTATCAAATGTAAGCCTTAAGAACAAAAAGAGAAATCTCGAATTCTTATTGAAAAATGAGTTAAACAAGAGTAAATGAATAGGAGAGTAGGATGACTTGAATTTCTATTGGAAAATAGGTAAAACAAAGTTATCTCTCTCGCACTAATTAGACATAAATATTTAAAATAATTTAATTTACTTGTAAATTATTTACCTAAACTATAAAAAAACGTATAAATAGGTTAGCTTTGGAAAACAAAAGTCAGTACTTGTTAGTTATTCAGACGAACGCAAGGTCCCTCCAGTGTTTCCTTTTTCCGAATTAATTCTATCAAAAGGTAAACTATATTTGGAATATTATGTTCCTATTTCATTATATTCTTAGGCAAACGGAAACGTGGGCAAAGTTTTGTCGCAAACCGTCAATCAGCAAAGGTAGTCCAATTTGTTCCCTACATTTTCATGAATCCGATTTTTTCAATGCTGATAACAAACGTCAAGGGTTAATACAACAGAGCATGAATGAAAAATTATGACAATTATAAATTAATTGTTTTTAGTTTATTCCTGCACGCTACTGAAATGTCAAACTTTTGAAATGTGTACTTTTGCTTCTTTTCGGATATATATGAGATTTTCTCGATAACAAATACGATGAAAAGATGACGAAAAAATTATAAAAAGATGATCATAATTGAGAAATGACGAAAGAACGATGAAAAGACAGTAATAACAAATAGGACGATAGGTAAAAATTAAACAAAAGTAAAAAAAAACGATAAAAGATGATAACAAAATAACGAAGAAAAGACGACAAAATGATATCGAATAGACCATAAAACACAAAGAAATACCAGAAAAAAGCGACTAAAATGTCAAAAGCATACGTTCAAAAATGAAGAATAAAAGACAAATGAAGAAAAAGACAATGAATAGGCGGTGAGACAACGAACAGACGACGAAAAAGTAATGACAAGTAGGCGAAAGGAGGATGAACAATTTTATCTTTGTTCATCCTCCTTTCACCAAAAATACGACACGACAAAAAAACAATAAAAAAGACGCTAAAGAAGCGACGTCATGCCAAAAAAGATTATCAAAATGACCAGAAGTCTATAATGTAGAAAAAATTATCAGGAGACGATAGAAAGGCGGCAAAACAGCGACAAGAAATGCCGAAAAACACTATTAAGTGTCAGCGAAAAAATAGAGAAAAATGCCACACATATGTCGGATAAACTTTCAACTAATCTAAAATTTGATTGAATTTTGTCTCATCTTCATTTTGAAACGAATCCCGATTATTTGTTCCGCCAAGGTTGGTAACGCTGCCAGCCAATCACACGCTTCTGCATGTCGCCCAGCACGGTAAGAGCTGTACCTAGCTTGTGTGTATTACCTACTACAGCTTTGGTAAATGGTACATCCCCTCTACTTTCCAGAAAATTGAGAGACTTCCAAGCTTTCAGTCGTTTGTTCTATTTCGTGGCGTTGGTCTATCACGATTGTTTCGGTCCGTATTCACATTCATTTCTTTCACGTACTATTATTTTTTACGGAAGGCTTCTGTGTCACCAGAGGACTATCTTCACAATACTGTTTAGCGTCCCCCATTGACATGAGAACGATGATTCCCCCTTTCCTGTGAGTATACGTCCTAAGTTTTCACCGGGGATATTTACCCGATCTCCACTAAGGTTGCTCGTATCCTAGCTCAGACCTACCACGTGAAGGTAGGACTAAAAATTGCTGGATAAGAGGCTAAGAACTAACTATTTGGTTTATTTTATACATGTGCACAAGGCACCGACTGTACGCATTATCCAGTCGTTTACCAACCTAGTATCAATAATCATATATTTTATTCAGTCATAAGAATGTATTTTTTCAGTCAACAGAATGTATTTTTAATGTTTTATTCTATATTGCAGCATGAATCGGACGGGCGAGTCAAGCTCAAGATCACCGTCCTCACATCTGATGTGGTCTCTGGATCCAAGTCACCGACCATTTCGGTCGCAGCGACACTTTCGCTCGTTTCCCCGCTGGCATCCTGAGAGCGCTAATAGCTCAGGAAATGGTAGTTTCAATCCCTACATCGGAAACCGACACGGTTTTCATCATAGAGGAGCTAATAACTATGCAACCGCCAATGATGGCAATGATGAAAGGTTTCTTAATGCACATGAAATGGTTGAAACTCCCATCGATTATTTCAACCGACTTGAACCGAATGTTCCGGAATATGAGGGTTCTAATAACCGAGGCATGCGCTATAATAATGGAAGTGATTTGCCTGGTTATGAATCTGGCAGACAAGCCCCGCCTCCTACTGGTCCGGGCGAATCGCGTGGTTATCGGGGTTATCTTCTTCCAAGCCTATTATCTAGCTTGAACCGTGTGATTGAAGATACCAGTTCGGACCGAGGAGCAACCCAGGTTTGTCCATGCGAAAGTGTATCAATGGGTTGCATTCAACTAATCGCTTTCTATTTCGATTTTCAGGAAATGATCGAACACAACACGTTTCCGCACAAATATAAACGTATGCGTCGTGCCAGCGAAACTGATGAGGACAGCGAAAAGTGCACAATCTGCATATCCCAATTCGAGATTGATAATGATGTGAGGTAGGCATGTCAACAGTTTCAACTTCCCTTTAATTCTTATCATCTATAATCGATACTGATTAATTATAATCAAATTTTAGACGTCTTCCGTGCATGCATTTATTCCACAAGGACTGCGTCGAACAGTGGTTGGTGACTAATAAACACTGTCCCATTTGCCGCGTCGATATCGAGGTTCACCTTACCAAAGACTACAGCATATGACAGCCGGAAGGGGACCAAAATCGATATAGAGCGATATTTTATATTTAGAGTATTTAATAAATTAATCTTAAAAAAAATTAAATTGTCGATATCATTATTTGAAAAATGAGAGGTACCTTAATGCTTCCAACATTATTATTCTAGCTTCTATTCTTTTTTATGGGAAGTTCGTGGCCAACCTGCTGAACAAGGTTTCTCCAGTTAACTCGGTTGTGGGCTATCGCTCCCCAACTCCTCGGACACCGAGTACACTCCCCCCGAATCTGGCTCCACCTGGTCTAACCATCTTGTTCGTTGCGCTTCTGGTCATCTTGTTCCAACCGGATCATCTTTGCAGGGTAGTTGTCCGGCATTCTTGCAACATGCCCTGCCCATCGTATCCGTCCAGCTTTAGCCACCTTCTGGATACTGGGTTCGCCATAGAGCTGTGCGAGTTCATGGTTCATCCTCCGCCTCCATACTCCGTTCTCCTGTACGCCACCGAAGATCGTTCTTAGCACTCGTCGTTCAAAAACTCTGAGCACTCGCTGGTCCTTCTCGAGCACTTCCATGTTTCATGCCCGTAGAAAACAACCGGTCTAATAAGCGTCTTGTACAGGGTGCACTTTGTACGGGGACTTAGTCTGCTCGACCGCAATTGCTTGTGGAGCCCATAGTAAGCACGACTTCCGCTGATAATACGCCTCCGAATCTCACGGCTGGTATCATTGTCCGCCGTTACCAGTGAGCCAAGGTAGACAAATTCATCGACTACCTCAAACTCATCGCCTTCGATCAATATACTACTGCCCCAGCGGTGTCGTTCGGCCTCGGTCCCGCTGGCCAGTATGTACTTTGTTTTAGACGTATTTACCTTTGACCCAATCTTTTCTGCTTCGCGCTTTAGTCTGGTTTACTGTTCAGCCACCGCCACAGATGTTCTGCCGATAATATCCATGTTATCGGCAAAGCAGATGAATTGACTAGATTTAGTGAATATCGTACCCCGCGTGTTGTTATCCGCTCGGTTCATAACACCTTGTAGCGCAATATTGAACACCAGGCATGAAAGACCATCACCTTGACGAAGCCCTCTGTGTGATTCAAATGAACTTGATAATCCACCCGAAATCCGAACATAGCACTGCACAGTGGGGCGACTCCATACAAATGCTGGCCAAGCAAAAAAATCTCTTTAAATCAAGGATAATATGTGGTTCTTAAGTAATTTGGGGGTGCTGAGCCCGAATTTCAGGTTTATTTTGCATTAGAACGTATATTTTTTTGTGTTAGGGAGAATTTTCAACTATTTTTCAAGTATTTTTAAGTATAATAACGTATAAGAAATGAGGGTCATTTGGAAAAATATTGCATATGGATTTTTATGGGATAAAACATTATATAAAACAATACAAAGCAAGTATGAGCTTTAATAATCAACACAAAATCCAAACAAGTTAATATTAATCAAAAATCAAAACTTTTCCCCTTATTAGTTTTCTTAATCTTCTTTATCTCCATCTTCTTTTTCTTCTTCTTCTTCTGCAGAATCACTCGTTTCACATTTCGTCTTCAATAGTAATATAGCGTTCTCAGAAAGATTTTTCTAATTACATTTTTCCGTTTCGAAGAAGTTATAAGCTTTATCCGGAGAAATAAGAAGACGAATAATTCTATCACGATTTGTATTTTCACACTTATTTTTGCATGTAAAATATTGTCTTTTATTTTTATCACTATTTTTAACTTAAAGCAATAACCTTATTTTCGTGAGGGTCAATACCGGTGTAGTGGACCGTGGTTCAATTCCCAACCCCGCAGAAGTCACGAATGACCCGAGTTGTTAAAGTGACTATAATTAAACAAAAAAAACTTATTTTTGTGCTTCTTCTGTCATTCGTCCTATCAGCAATATTGTTGTCTAGATTCATTTATGACCGCGAATTCTTTGCATTGCAGTGGACGTATTCTACGAGGACTATACGCTGACATAAAGGTTTTTGGTATACAAACAATAAGTTTCGAATTTTTCTGAAATAATGTGTTCAAGAACTTGCAATAAGTAAATTTCTCAACCTTTTAATTAATTTCATATCTATACCCGTGATTTCAGAACTAATACCAGGATTGGTATAAGTTCAAGCTGTATTTCCGTCATTACTATGGCTGTATCCTCCAGATTTCCTCCAACCTCTAAAATCTAGTCAATATGCAATATGAACCATACATTCGAAGCAGGTTATCCAACCATGTAAAGGAGATATTCCATAATTGAGATATCCTACGTTTACTTTGAGTGTTTGCCTTTTGTCTATATTGTTGAATTCTGATATAGTAGCCTTACAAACGTAACATCTGTGCTCTGCGCTACTCTGCGCTAAATGAGACTATATTCATTTGAAAGATCATTTTTTACGCTAACTTTTACCGGTAGTGTCAATAGTGGCGAACCTTGGCTTCAAAACTTTTAAGCGTGTTTTACGCGAAAATATGGCACTTTTTTAATGATAATTAAAATTGTGGCATATTATGATAAAATTACTGCAAACTCAATTAATGGGCTTTATTCAGCACTATTTTTTGAAGAACTTTTCCTTAGACACTGTTGAAATCCGAGCTACCATTAGACCTCTAGGATTTTTTGAAGTATTGGGTTATTTTTCAAAAAACGCTAAAACATGCTGAGATTGCATACTTTCAAGATTCATAGAAAATTCAAATTTTGTCATATTGATCTAAAATTTTGGATTTGAACACTTCAATAGTATAGAATCACAGGAAAAATACAACGGAGAGTCGAAATGAACTTTCATTTTTTGGCTGCTGGCCAGCGATTCCCCACTGTGCACTGGGTAGCATCCATCGAAGATTTAATCAGTTTGATGAGCTTCCTGGGGAAGCTGTTTTCCATAGCTCTTTCCGGTCGATGGTATTATATGCGGCTTTGAAGTCAACGAATAAATGATGCGTGGGAACTCTGTATTCACGGCCCTTTTGGAGGATTTGCCGCAGTGTAAATATTTGATCCGTTGTAGACCGACCTTCGACGAAGCCGGCTTGATAAGTTCTCACAAATCTATTCGCAATTGGTGATAGACGGCGGAAAGCCATAGGCCATAAGCTTCCGCCTCCGAATCTCATGGCTGGTGGGCTTGTTCGCCATTACCAGTGAGCCAAGGTAGACAAATTCGTCGTCTACCTCAAACGCATCGCCGTCGATCATTGCATGTATTCATGCTTGTAATCATTCGATTCTTCATGAATATATGCTATATGCAACATATATACATGCTACATGCGTTGTATGTAACATTTATCAAAGTAGTAACATTGCATACGTTCAATTCTCAAAAGATTGTGCATTTGAAAACAATTTAACAAAATCAAGAACACAAACTAATGCTTTCCTGCTACCTTTTTTTTTGTCGGAAGATTTGACCACTGCGACCATTATTTTGATCTATTGTGATGTATCCCCGTTTTATTATAGCTATATTGTCAAGATGTCGCACCACTATCAGGAGCGATCGTCATTGTTTGACTAATAGCACTTGTCCAGGCCGGTGATGCACTTCGGATGAAGTGCACTACTGCGCTGAGAGTTGTTCTCCAAATATCAGAGGGTTCTAACAGTCCTTTGTCGAAGAACCTTAATGTTTTATTATGAATTGCCGGACATTGGCATAACAGATGTTCCGAGTCTTCTTTTTCTATGACTTCAATACTATGTTATTCTTATTTTAAGCCTAGTATCCAGCTGAAAAGAAAATAGCTCAAGAAAAAATCTTGGTATTTACCGAAGAAATTTTGACAACTGCAAGGCAAGCAATTATCTGTCATTTTTTCTTGTGGTAATAATTGCGCCGGATATTATTCCGTACGGAAAAGTGACGTTTCAATTCACTGGCATGTAAAACTGCGCCATCTGAAAGTAAAACAATATTTCTTGTGAGGTGCATACTGGTAAAGAAATCGCAAACGGAAAATCTTTTCTTCAGCATTTCTTGGCCTATCTTTTTGCCCATTTCTTTTCAGGTCGATACTAGGCTTTATGTTGAGATATTTCAGATCGCGTTGGTAAATCAGCTTTGCAACTAAATCATGGAACAACACGTTTCACATAAACCACATTTTGATTAATTGTGGTTTTTACCATCAAAGATTGAATGTGTCCTTGATATAACATCTGACTGTTTAAGAAAACACGCTACAACATTTCTGTGTGATTCAGACATCATCCCACACCTGACTCGGAAGGGGTTTTAGCTACCATTCTCATAAGAGCTTCGGAAGAAGTAAATGTAGGTAAAAATATACTCAACGGGACATGCGGTTTCG
This sequence comes from Sabethes cyaneus, assembly GCF_943734655.1. NCBI lineage: Eukaryota > Metazoa > Arthropoda > Insecta > Diptera > Culicidae > Sabethes > Sabethes cyaneus. The sequence goes on from NC_071355.1 coordinate 45,279,914, forward strand.
CGCTTTACATTGAGTATGCGCTACTTTGACAGCTTCTGATGGTCAATTATAGCTTGATTAAATCGTAGGCTATCCCTAATCTCACATACCAAATCACCATTAAGAATGCTCCATCAATCTCAAACGGTTGACATTTGCTTCAAATATTGTTTTAAAAGCAAATTTTTTGTTCCTGCGTGTAGGACTTGTTGAAATTAATATCGTATCATGTGACAACCCATCAAATTGCAGATCCGATTGTGCCCATCTGACCCACTGCCGAAAATCATTGTTACCTTCACTACACGTGTTGTAGTCTGGATTTTTTTTATTTAACAGCTTGCTAGGATCTAGCGTTACGTGTTTGAATTTGGTTTTAGTTTTCAAAAAGGTCGCATAATCAACCCGTTTTGCATGACTTTCTGAAAGCTAGAGGTAGAAAATTTCTACATTTCTAACATTTAATGTTGGTTTCTATAGCAAATCTAGTTAACTTCTTTTAGTGGCTCATGTTGAGTTTGTTGGTTTTGCAATTTGCTTTTCGCCGTTGTCAACAGGTAGCGCTGCAATATTAGAACGTTAAATGGTTTGTGCTTCGACTTAATGCTAGTTTTTGACTCTTGCCGATAGAGTTACTCGATACCGGTGGGAAATTCTATTGGAAAATTGCAACATTTTGAATTTGCAACTTCTGTAACTCTCGCACGTACGTTACTGTAATGTTTCTTCCTATTTGTAAAAATACCTTGGATTGTACATTGTACTTAGAAAAACCAGTGGATCTAATGTCAAAGAAACATCAATACAATATGTTCCAAGCACGGTACTACAAAGATTATAGATTACAGAAGCGACAAGGCACTCAAAAATCGCTGAATTTTGAAACATAACGGAGAGTTAGGGTTTATTTCTAATTCCCGTCGTAGTAAGGAAATCCACTCTAATTTCCATCATTTCTTAGGTGGATTTAATGAATACTCCAAAAGTTCTTGTGCTGATTTGACTCAAACACACTTACCTTCCGATCCGTGTACTTTGAATTCACTAAAAAGCGATTAGTAAAGCATTTTATTGAAATTACGCAACTGACTTTATTTCTTAAATTCATCGTACCGTTTTAAAATCCGTCCATCACAGTTTTTCATCGCCTGAACTAAAAATAACAATAATGTTTACGAAGCTTGCGCGCATGTATTTGTGTAGGATGGCATGACAAATGTTATTCTGCAAAATTTCTGCTGGTCATGCAAGTCTTTCTAGCTGCAGAATAATGACAATGCGTTGCGTGAGTTATTTTCATTTTATGAATGACGGAAATTAAAACGATTAGTCGATATTTTCTTTTTCGTCGCACGAAATAACGTAAATTTGGCTGCTAGGAATTCTTTGATGAAAAAAATCATTTAAATAGAACTCAGCTCACTTTGATTGATCGCGTATGATAGTCAACAAATTAAAATATTAGAGAATAACTAATTTTGCATTGTGTGCCATAAAAATGGCGGACATTTTTAATAGTTTGAGTTGGATAGGACGGGAATAGGCAATTACGACGAAGCAGCAACATACCCTACCTTTATTTGATGGTACTCTCCGTTTTGATTTAAAATTTAGCGATTTTTGAGTGCCGTGTCGCCTCTGTAACCTATAGTCTCTGTAGGTTTCAAGTGACCTATTATCACATTGTCCGAAAGAGTTAATTTTAACTGCAAAAGTTGGTGGTTGGAACCAATTCGAACAAAAAATATAATAAATATCAACCAATGTAAATTTACTTACATTTAAATAACGCGAGAATAAAGCTGAGGCGATACTGAACAAATTTGAAACAAAATCTAAACACAAAAAAAGATAAACGGTTCAAAACAAAAATAACCAGAATATTCCCAATATAGATATAAAGAATAAAAGAATTTATATAGTTAGGAACTCAATGATAATTTGTCGTACCGCATATGTCATTTTGTTATGAAAAATTGCGCAGTTTTTTTTAAACAAACAAATGGATGCCGTTTAATGTAATCAAAATGTAATGAATAAATTAATTATGCTCTGCTTAACACAATAATACAAAACGAGTTTATTATCCAATGGAACCAATCTGTAGTACGACATTTGATTCCATCCATTGCTGGCTATCCGAAATATAGTTTATCGTGTTGAAATACTATATTTAATGACTCAATGACTCAACAAGTTAGAATAGATGAGCTGCATCTAGCTAATAAATGACCTGGAATAAATTGAATCAGTTTCCCGAATGCAAAACCAAAACTCTAACCGATGGTAACCTCATAATATTACTCACCATCACGCTGTCGCAATTCTATATCCCATACTGGATGAACCGGTCCGGCTCAGTTTACCAATTATTCACCCATGATCCTAACCTCAGGATATGTACTTGCTACCAACCGTACACTCGGATGCTGGACAAAAACCGCAACCGAGCGATCCGGTTAGGTTCAAATCAACCAAGTTAACTAACCCCAATCAGAAAATGTAAAATAAATTTTCATGAAACATCACAACATAATCGTCATATAAAACTAACATCATTATAATCATCCCCGTCATCACCATCATCGTCCGAATCAACGCCGGAGGTGCAGCCAGGAACCAGCGCCAGCGGTTGGTACGATGGATGGTACCAACATCATCGTTCGGGGTTCGGTTAACGACTGGAAGCTAAATGGAACATGGACAGAGTAGAACATTAAATGAGAAAAAAAACTATCTCTTACTATGCTAAACTTTAGCTATGAATGTGTAAATATATAGGTACCTTTATTTTTGGCGTTTTTGGTCATTTGCATGATGGAGCTTTGCCTAGGTCTGGGGTGATGCTAGACAAAATCAAGCGAGCGTTTTGTCCAGTGTTGTTTGGTCGTGCAATGCCTTTTCACTCAGCTCAGTTCCGTTTGATCCGATCCGAGTGGATCCTGCGGAAATAATCGGATCAGCAATTTGGGAAAAAGGGGAATTATCGAAACCTACCGAACTGTAATTTGATCATGAATATTGAACCCAATAATGGTTTTATTTAGCTATAGATACAGGGTGTCCCAGCTTAACTACCAGTCGGTTGGTAACGTATAACTTTCAAATTGACTAACCCACGCTGTCGCGTTTGTTCCCTTTTAACAGACTAAAAGTGAACTCAGTTCGACAGTTCGACGGATGGCGCCTCGAATTTAGTAAGTCGGTTCCACTGCGAATGCCCATCGCAGATTTATTTGGTTTAGATTTATTTTTTTATAACGCTATCTCACGGCACTTTCGTCAATGTTTATTTCAGCAAAATTCGCTATTCTAGCACACGAGTGCGTGCGTGTGCGGGTGGATTCGATGACCCTCGAGCAGGGTGTGGCCGGCGGCCGCGTTCACGTGTGGCATCAATCAATGCCGCAGCCACAGCCGCAGCCGCTGAGGCTTCGTGAATTCGGCTGCTGAAAAAGCACTTTCGACATACTGTTTGAACAACCGCAATGGTTTATGTGTTATTTGAAAACATATTTCGTTTTAGGAAAACCTCAACGCGCCACCAGAGCCGAAAGAGTGGTTCTTTTTGGTACGAACGCGATTATTTTTTGGTCGAGGGAAACTATAAACAGAGGCCACCGGAAAGCCGCAAATTTCTGTCGATTCACGCCGGTTGGTTATTAGTTCGTAAATATGGTCCCGGACCAAATAATTTAACCGCATCATATGTGTGTTGCATTCTGGCCATCAATTGGAAAACCCCAGCCGAGCGTAAATTTGAATTTACAAAGTTGTTAGAAACATAAAAATGTGCTACAAAAATTCAATTTTTGGTTATTGAACATCACCTTTTAATTTTTTAATATTCTTGTACTGTTGCACAACTTCGCACTTGTAGATTTATAAGTCGCTACTCAACTTTACCAGACTTTTCTGAGGAAAAATCCGTGGTTTTATCACTGAAGAAAGGGTTACACTTTCGTTTCAAAATCATCGTTTAATCGTTTAATCAAATTTTAGCTTAAATAAAAATTTATCCGACATTTGTGCTTCATTTGCATCTAGTTCTGGTTAACTAGTATTCGTTTTTGCTGAAAAGTGTAAATTAATTTCGATATCTACTGCCTGCGTCTAATATACTAGAGTTTCTTTCAACATGGATGGACTCCGCTTCAGTACCTCTCAATTAATCAATCACTCTTTATCGGTGTTTTTTCGGTTCGGTGGTGGTTCAGCAGTTCGTTATTTTTAACATCTGTTTTTCTGACATCGTTACATCGTCTTTTTGTCTCTTTACAGCGATTTGTTGTTACTCTTTATTGTCTTTTGTTGCGTTTTCGATTGCTTTTGATGGCGCTTTTTTGCCTTCATTTAAAGTTTGTTTTAGCATTTCTTGTTGCTGTTGTGCTATCGTTTAATCGTCTCTTCTGCATCTATTTCTAGTCTTTTTGTCGTTTTTTTATTATCTATATTGACATTTTTAGTAACTTCTTAGGCGTTTTTCGGCGTCTTTTCGTCGTAGTTTTGTCGTCATTCGTCTCTTATTTTCATTGGCTTGTCATTATTTTTTCGTCATCTTTTCGTTATTCTTTTGCCGCCTCTTCGCCGTCTTTTGGTCGTCTATTTACAGTTCTTTCGTTATTTTTTCTTGTTATCTCTTTGTTGTTTTTCGACACGGTTTCGTAATCTTTTTGTCGTCTTTTCATGGTCTCTTCGGAATCTTTACATCACGTTTTCATCGTTTGTTTGTCATTTGTTGACCTCCCTTTTGCGTTGTTCGTTACTTTTCTCAGCAGCTTTTACCATTTTTGGCGTAACTTTGGTTGTTGTTTTGGTACCTTAATTTTAGCACCGTCATGTTTTCGATTTTGTTTTTCGTTTTTTGTCATCTTGTCATTGTTTGCCGTTTTTATAGTTTTTTCATCACATTTCTGGCACCTTTACTCGCCGTCATGTTTGTTGTCAAGACAACCAAAACTGCCACGAAAGACAATCTTTAAGCTTGTCGCAGTGGCCTTCTAACCCAATGCGCTTCTGGCATATAGGCAACCAAAACGTTGTTTATTTCTGTCGTTTCCTCGTTCTTTTGTCGTCTGTGCTATATTCGTCGTACTTTTTTATGCTTTTTGTCGTATTTAATTTTGTTGGTCTTTTACCGGCTCGTCCGGCGTTTTTTTATGTTATCTCTAACGTCTGTTCGTCATTTTTGAAACTCTTAAATGTCTTTAAGTTTTTTTTGTTTTAATTGTCGTTTTTTGTCATGCTTTTTGATGTTGCTTTAGTGTCTTTTTGTTTTAATGTTGTCTTTTCAACGCCCTTTTGCCATCTTTTCGTCATCTTTGTGATGTCTTTTCTTCGTATTCGTCGCCTTTTTGTTATTTTTTGTTCGTTTTGTTGTTTTTTTGGCGTCTTACATTGTTTTTGTCACTTTTTAGCTATTTGTTATTATATTTTATCGTCTGTTATTGTGTTTTCGGCAAATCGCTTTTTTGGCGTTTTTTCGATGATCTTTCATCGTAATTTTTATTGTGTTTTCGACTTTTCTTCACGTCTGTTTTTTGCTATTTATTGTTGTTTTTTCGACGGCTTTTTCTTCGTTTTTTTATCATCTTTTCAACATCTTGTGTCGTCATTTTGCAATTTTTTTTTTATTTTTTGTCTGTTGCTAGTGGTCTCTAGTTGTTGTCGCTTGCTGTTCTTGATGATGATTTAGCAGCCAAGGGGCGGGGTGACTCTTACCGCATCAAGAAATATCCCTCTCCATTGTACTCGGTCCTGGACTACTCGTCGCCAATTTGTTGCGCGTCTTGACACACGCAAATCGGTTTAAACCTTTTTTTTACGAGTAGGGAAATCTGCTGAGCGCCTTAAAAGATACGGCCGGCGTAATTCAGGGTGTGGGGTTCCCGGCTCCCCTAATGGGACGTGAGGATACAGACCGCCTAAAACTCTACTCGACTCTCCAGCCTCAATCCCCCCTGGCACCATCTTATCGGTATTACTTCAGGGAAGGGCTATTGTGCTTAACGCACTCTCCCAAGTAGCATACGTTGTCACAATTGAGTCGCAGCGGCTGATATGCGACAAATTTAAATGTAAAACTTCGGTTACAGTAACATAAAAAATATAACAGTTGTTTAACCGAAATAGCGCAACTTATGTAACTAAATATGTTAACTTAAATAATAAACTGTTAACTTACATTAACAGTTACTCAATAACCAATATGTAACATGTATAGTTACAAAATGGTTACTATTGAAGTTACACATAAACAGTAAATTGACTTTCAATTGGTGGCAAATTAGTTATCTTGAAACTTTTATTGCATAGCGAAAACAATGCAGCAGGTTTTTTATTCCAATCTATGCCTGTCAACGTCGAGCAGTAAATTTAACTGTTGAATATACAAGACTGTATAAATTTCGCTTGTTATTTCAACACAAATTTTAATGCAGTTTCAAATTTATGGTGAAATGCATGATTCTAGCTTTGAAAAATTCACGCGCTCTTATTTAATCTAGCTTTTCGTTACTTACTACTTTGAAAAATTGATTTTTTGTAAAACAAATATGTACAAATATAAAAATTTTAATTTTAATTTACTGATTTTTTAAATTTATTCTTAGCAATAATGAATTAGTGGAGCATTCACCTAGAAATCATTAAAAAACAAATTGTGTTCGCTATCACTTAGTAAAATTCATAGCCATTTTGCCTTTGGTTTTAACTACTACACCATCTTCCGTAAAGTTTTGTATCGTTTTCGGCATATTGCAAGAAATGTTTTCAAGCAGATATTGTTCATAGACATCGGGAAAAGGTGTTTTTAGTGATTGTTGTGAAAAGAAAGTGTTAATTTAATATCAAAGAATAGTTTCAGTTTGAAGAAAACAGTTTACCAGCAGTGTTAATCATAGAAGGTTACATTTCAGTTACATTCTAGTTGCACGTAACCTTAGCCTTCGTCCTGGTTACGCTATCGGTTACGGTAACCAATATTAAATCTATTGCGGTCATTTATTTCTGATGTCGTCATTTTTAAGTTACACTGTAACCTATTTTCATTGCCGGTTTCGTTTCGATGTAACTTGATCGTTTTGACGTTTGAGAATAATCAAAATTTGTTTACTTAATACCAATGTCTGTGCGGAGAAGATTCCAAGTACCATCAATTAAGTAAATAAACGCATTTACAAGAGCATTTTACAACCCGTGTACCAATTGTTTATCTTTACCATTAGTAAAATTCTTGAGATCTAGTTTTTGCTTAATCCGTTCCGTTGTGTTTACAAGGAACCGTGAACAAGTTGTAGCGAAAATGTTACTAGCCGACTTTTTTTTGACTTCGTAACTGCTCGTAACGGAAAATTAACTGTTTTGCGACGACCAAGTTGTTGACAGTTCGAAAAAAAGGTTTCAATTTGGTCATTTGGTAACTACCTGGTAACTTTTTGAGATTTCTGTCACTAAAAAACTAAAAAGTAACTATTTTTAATTTTATGTAACCTAACTCGTTACAAGTATCCTAAATGTAACTACTGTGCAACCTTTTTGTATTTTTTTATTTTTATGATTAGTTACAAGTGCTATTTGGGCTCTTAGATAACTACTGGACTATGGTTACTTCGGATGTTCGGCATGGAGGCCGACCATCTTACGCTATGGTCTGAGATACTGGTACGTCGGCTGTAGGACGACTCAGCGGCTTCAACCTGGTCGAGACATCTAGCACGTTGGGCCCCTCTATTCCGGGTGCCGGTGGGGTTCTTGAAGAGAACGGATTTCACTGCACAGTCGTCTGGCATCCTTGCGACGTGGCCGGCCCATTGTAGTCTCCCAACTTTCGCCAGGTATACGATGGGAATCTCTCCAAACATTTATACGCCTCCGACACTCTCCGCTTTCCGTTTGTACTCCGCCAAAAATAGTCCGCAATACCTTTCGTTCAAATACGGCAAGCGCACGTATGTCTTCCGTTGGTGTTCTTGTTACTTTCTTTTTTTATTATCTTCTCATAACCTTTTTGTCATCATTTCATCGCGGTTTCGTCGTCATTGTGCCATCTTTCGGCGCATCTTCGTCGTTTTCGTTCTTCTTTGATTGCATTTTGTTGTTTTATCAACACCTTTTAGTCATTTTCTGCTTTCTCTTCTACGGATTCGTAGTCTTTTTGTCATCTCACCCTTATATAAGCTGGCTACGCTTTTCAGCTATTTTTTTGCCATATTTTATCGTGTGTAATTGCGTTTTTGGTAGATCGCTATTTTGGCTTTTATTCGGCGATTTTTCATCGTATTTTAGTCGACTTCTTTCTTTTCTTAATTGGGCTTTTTGCCTGTTTGTCATTATCTTTTCGTTATGTTTCCGTCGTCTTTTCGCTGTCTTTTTGTTGTTGTTTCGTCGTCTTTTTGTCGTCTGTGTGCTATCGTTTTGTCGTTCTTTTAACGGTTGTTTATCATCGTTTTGTCGTTCTTTTAACGGTTGTTTATCATCGCTTTGTTGTCTTTTCTTCGTATTCATCGTCTTATTGACATTTCATTGTCGAATTTTTGTTGTGTTTTCATTGTATTTTTGTCATCTGTTTGTCTTTTTTGGTTCTTTACTTTTTTGTTGTTGTTTTTCGTCGGCTTGTGCCGTTTTTGTCGTCTTTTTTGTTGCTGTTTTTTTGTTGTCATTTCTTCGTTTATTGTCATCTTTTCAACATCTTTTGTCGTCGTCTTGCTGTTTTTTATAGTCCTTTCGTTTGCCATTTTTACGTCGTCTTGTATGTTATCAGTTGTCTTTTACTGCCTCTAAGGTGTTCTTCTGTCGTATATTCGACATCTTTTTGTCGTCTTTTCAGCATGTTTTGTCGCCTTTTGACGCTTCTGAAACAATTTTTGTCATTTTTTGTGGTTTTTGTTACTGTGTTTTTTCATCGTCTTCTCGATATTTTTTCATAACGTTTGCGTCATCGTTTTATCGCATTTCCGTCGTCATTATGCCGTCTTTCTCCGTCTCTACGTCATCTTTTTGTTGTCTATCTGCTGTCTTTTTGCTGTTCTTTGGTTATCATTTATTTATTTACACTCAAGTCTTTTTTTACACGGTTTGTTTTTTTCGATTACTCGAAAACGGTACAGCTAAGGAACTATTTACAATCTACGTGAGGAATGTCGAGCTGCTCCCAAATGTATTGAAAAATAAATGAATGATCTCTAAGTTACCACGTACTTAATACTCAAAAAACTAAACCGTGTAAAAAAGTACTTGAGTGTATTAACTTTTTTTATTGGAGCTTTCAACCAGTGGTTGGTTCGCCCCTCATTGGTTATCATATTGTTGCCTTATCAACGTCTTTTTGTCATTTTTCAGTTTTCTCTTCTTCGTGTTCGTCATATTTTTGTCATCTCACCGTCGTATTTTTGTTATTTTTTAATGGTTTTTTTTTGACTTTTTGTCGTATTTAATGTTTTTTGACGTTTTTTGGCATGTTTTTGTTACTGGTTAGCATCTTTTCGTCGTTGTCTTTTCAACGCCTTTTTGTCGTATTTTGTCATCTTTTTGCCTATTTCTGTTCATATTCTTCCTCATTTTGTCGTCTCTCTGTCGAATTTTACGTGTTTTTGTTCTTTTTGTTGTTGTTTTGGCGTCTTTTTATCGTGTTTTCACCATCTTTACATAATTTTTTTACCGTTTTTCAGCGATTTGGTAATGGTTTATCGTCTTTTATGGCGTTTTTGGTTGATTACTTTTTCTGTGTTCGTTTGGCCATATTTTTGTCATCTCGTGTCTTTTTTTAAAAGGTTTTCCGTATGTTGTTGCCTTTTTTTGTTTCCGTCGTCTTTTTGCTGCTTCTTTGTTGTTCTTTCGTCGTCTTTTTGTTGCCTATTTGCTGTCTTTTTGTCTTCTGCCATGCTGTCTTTTCTTCGTATTCATCGTCTTATTGTTATTTCTTTGTCGAATTTGTGTTGTTTTCGTCGTATTTTCCTCATCTGTTCGTATTTTTTTGCGCCTGTTTTTGTTTCTTGTTGTACTTTTCGACGGCTTATGCCGTTGTTGTCGTCTTTGTTGCTGCTGTTTTGGTATCTTTTCGTCATCATTTTAACGTCTTTTCTTCGTGTTTTGTCACCTTTTCATCGTCTTTGTCGTCATTTTTTTACTGCATTTGTGTTGTTCTTCCGCCATTTATTCGACCTCTCTTCGCCGTCCTACATGTTTTGTCGCATTTTTTACGCGTTTTAAACAGCTTTTTGATTTTTGTTGCGCTTTTCGTGAAACGATGATTCTACAATTGATGAAGGGACGGTAAGGGAAAGTAATGAAGGATTTTTTGGGAATGGAGGGGAAAGAGTAGAAAGGAAGGGGGGGGGGGGTAATAGGTAGCTACGCTTAACAAGTTGTCGTTATGACTCCTATCTTTTATTAATATATGCCTGACCGCATTTCAAGGTCATGACTAAAATCACGAGAGATCTTTTTGTAACGTTTTCGTTATAATTTCATCGCATATTCGTTATCATTACGCCTTCTTTCGGCGCCTTTTTGTCATATTTGCTGTCTTTTTAATGCATTTTTGTCGTTTATCGGTCTTGTTTTCTTCGTATTCATCGTCCTTTTGTCATCTCACCGTCGTGACGCGTCGTATTTTAGTTCAAGATCTTTTTGCCAACTTTTCATCGGATATTCGTCGACTGGTCGTCGTGTTTTATCTATGTTGACGCCTGCTTTTGGCAATTTTTTCGGCGATTTTTTGCCATTTTTTGTGTTTTGCCTTTGGTTTTGGCGTATTTTTCGTCTTCTTTTCTTTTTATGGTATCTTTTTATCATCTCTTGTCGCTATGCCATCAGTTTTCTTCTTATTACCAGTTTTTGTCATTCTACTGGTTGTCAACAGTACAAAAATGTTGTCTTCTGCCTTTTCTCCGTCCTTTTGCCGTCTTGCTGTAGTGTATTCGTCACCTTTTTGACACTTTCTAAATATCTTTTTTTTGTGCTTTTTTGTCGCTGTTTTAGCGTCTTTTCATTGTATTTTCATGTCAATTCTAACAATGATAATATTGTCTTTCACCGTATATTCACTATTCTTTCATCCTTCATGCTTTCATCGCACTTTCGTTATCTATAAAACGTCTCTTCGTTGTCGTTTCTTCATATTTCATCATATTATTATATTAAGGAAAACATTCCTTGGCTTTCTGTTGTGTTTTCTGAAGGCTTACATATGAACAGCTTTTAATTATCGCTTAGAAGAATGCATGCAAATGCAAATAAGACAAGGAACTGCTAGGTTACAAAGATCAGCCTTATACGCTAGACAATAGTGAAGTAATTAAAAGTTCTTACGTTGAGCGTCTTAGCAGAATCTCGAATACGGGTTAAGTTATGAAGGTTTTCCGTTTTATTCTACTAAAATTATACTAGACAATGTTCACATTAAATATTTGAGACCAAAAAAGATCGATTTTCTCCAGATAAACGCCACCTAGCGAGCAAATCTTGTAAAATGGTACACGTAACTTTGAAGATCTCGTGTTCGAGTATATTTTTGTAGAAGGAAGCATCGTTCTAGGTGGTACGGATTTCGTAATATAACCGTCATAAATCTAAAAAAATCTAATTTTTTTGAATTATTTTTACTAAAACCCCTGGTTGTAAAAAGACTTTCCGCCCTGTCACCATTCATAATTTTATCATTTCGGCAATTTTCCTTTCTAAAACACCTGAAAATTCGGAAATCCTTTTATTTTTCGCAAACAACGTAAATATCTTTTTGTACAAATTGAAGGTTAAGGAATAAAGTTTTGCTTTTCGGAATATTTTTCGCTTGTATGTAGCGTACTCGTGAATTTTGTAATTGAAAGAAATTTATAAAATCCGAGCACTTAAGCCGTAAGTCCGTAAAAAATTTTTAAATCCGTAAAACTACGGATTAATTCGTTTTTTTAATGCTGGGACGTTTCTATACCAATGTCCTGCTACTCTAACTATGTAAGCTAAAATCATTCGTTTCCAGCATCGCTTCAAATCTTTTCGTTTAGATATACACTCTCGCTTCATGCTTGTGATTGGTTACATTTTAGCGAACGTATAGGAAAGTACATGAGATTCAATTGTAAGCGAGCTGCTAAAAAAGTAACCTAAAAGCAAATGTACCTTAATTAAGCTGATGAACAGTGATAGAAATCGTAGACCCGTGGTTCTCGGAAGTGTGTCCTTTCACATATCCTTTTCGACAAACATGAAAGTAAACTGTAAGCTTGTCTACATTTACCTAGCTATTTGATTTTCCATTAATTTGATTGCGAAAGTAACTCGTCTTGTCTAGGTACCGTCCTTCGATCAGGATGCAATACATCTTGCCGAGCAGTCCTACACAGTAAACAGTTTTACGCTCATTACGTAAACCGATGCAAATGCTTCGATGCGATGGGACGCGCCATGCCTTCAACCACACCGGAACACTGGTGCAGTGCGTGCCATTTAGATGGCGTCAGAAAATAGCTTTTCAGTTTACCAGTTTACGCCCTATAGTTTGTGCTGAAAGGAGGCTAAGTTTGCGCTTGTCGCGATGTAGCCCGAGCAGGAGCGAAGAGCAAAATAGTATAAAAACAATATCAGACTGTGTTATAATGGTATATTTTGTTATTGAATAGATATGGAGATACATTGATAACATATTTTGCTATTAAGTAGATATTTAAAACAGTGGTTGTAAGATGAGTATAATAACTTATTTTGTTATCATATCTTATTTTGGCCTTAAAATGACATTTGATATATTTCATACAAATTTTTTATTGATTAAAGAGATTTTAGATTATAAATATTTAAAAAAATGTTTTTTAATATCTCATGTACTACTGCATTTGATATTTGAACACCTTAATAATAGTAAAATATGTTATTCTAAACTCTGAATACAGTCATGTTATTGCTTTGTTATTCAAATAACACAAGTAGTTATTCTTTTGGCCTTAAAGGAGTAAAATTTTGATATTATTTTTTGTTATTTTACCAACTATGTCAGCCAAAACAAGACCAAATTTTGATATGAGTTATTCGATTTCCAATAACACATTTTGATATTATTTTGCTCTTCGCTCCTACTCGGGAGATCCCAGAGGCAGTGATTAGCTTCTGGTTCGGTCGAAACTATTGAGCCTAGCGCCGTTCAATCGCAGTTATGGAGAACCAACAAGTTCACAGCCATTTCTAAGGTCGTCTAGGATGGATTTTGCGCCAACCCAACCAGCGCAGCGGTTCGTATGACCCTCTTAGAATGCAATGAAACTTTGTGTGTGTAATAAGTACATGTAAATAAGCAACATTACATACTTAATTTTGCCTAAATTGGTCCAAGATTAAAGCATGAATTTCTAGCTGATGGCTGGTTTACAGTATTTGTCAGTATGACATTTTTCGATAACTTTTCTGTCACAGCCTTCGACCTCGTGAACCAAAGTATGCCCATCTCGTATAGAAAAATCATGCAACAACTAGATCGACGTAGCCCTAAGGTAACGTAGTCCTGTTCGGATGGACATTTTCAACTCTGTAGAAATGCTTAGGCACTTTCACTAGCCTTTCAGTAGAATAGGTTACAATCTTACAATAGCTTTTAAATACTAATTTCGACGTACTCACCATGCTAAGTTAGCATTAAGTTTATCCATAGTATTCTGTATGTTTAGCTACTATTAGTCCTATTAAAGGTACTATTTTGTCGTTTAGTTTTAAAAATCGTACTTTAACTCGTACTCGTACTTAAAATATTTTTAAATTTGTCCTTTAGCTTTTCGGTTTTACCAATTTTAGCAATAGCATATATACATGAAGAAACGTAAGGTTACATGCATGGATACATGCTACTATCGCCGCAAAAATACTTACGCAGGGGTCAATTCTGGTGTAGTGGTTAGCATTCGCGCCTCTCATTTGATGATCTGGAAGTCACGAATGACCAAGCTAAGTTAGCATTCAAAGTAACTATAACCAAAAAAAAAACGTAGTCCTACGTCACCCCTTTAATTTCTTCCCACTTTTTGTTCCGTTTTCCTCCTTTTATTGGATTTCTTGGTTTTTATTTACTTTTTCCATCCATTTTTCCTCTTTTGCTTTCGTTTTTCCTTTTTTCTGTTCTATTTCCTATTTCCATCCTATTTTATTGTTCCGTTTTACTTAGTTGCCTGTTTCCTTTTCTATTATTTTCATTCGTTTTATGTTATTTCTTCCCGTTTTCAGTCTTTTCTCTTTTTTTCCTTTTTTTTGTTTCAAGTTTTTTTAGTTTTCTTTTCTTGTCGTTTTATCTTTTTTTCTCGTTTCCCGTCTTTTACTCTTTTTGACGTTATTCTTGATATTTTTCCTCTTTTCTGTCTTTTTATTTTGTTTAACGCTTCCTTCTTTCCTTTCCTCTCCGGTTTTCTTTCTTTATCTCCCGATTTTCATCCTTTTCTTTTTCTTTTCTGTTTTACATTTTTCTTCAGTTTTTCTTGTTTTTCTTTTTCTTGTTTTTCTTTTCTTTCCTTTTTGGTTTTTCTTATTTTCTGTTCCGTTTTTTCTTGTCGCGCTTTTCTTTCTTTACTCTCTTGTGTTCCGTTTCTTCTGCTCGCAGTTTCTACTTTCTCTATTGTTTTTCTCTCCTTTTCCTGTCCCGTTTTGCGCCCTTATCTTATGATTTAGATTTCTTCTGTTCCGTGTTCGTTTTTCTTCTCCCGTTTTGAGGCCCGTTTCTCGTCCACTTGCCTTGTTCTTTGCCATTTTTACCCCTTTTAAAATTTCTTTTTTCTTTTTTCAGTTTCGGTTTTTTTGTTTGCGTTTTTAGCACATTTTCTATCATTTTTTGTTCGTCTGTCGTTCGTTATTTATTGTTCGTCTGTTCCGTTCTTTCTCTTATCATGATCTGCATTTCCTTCCTTTTCTGTTACACTCTGTTTATCTTTTCTGTTTTATCCGTTTTGTCTCCTGTTTTAAATTTCTGCTTCCCATTTTATTCTCTTTTCTGTTCCGTTTTTCCTCTTTTTCTGTACTTTTTTCTCCTGCTCCGGTGCTTTCTGCTCTACTTACTACGTCTGTTTCCATATCTATTTCCATTTCCATTTCCATTTCCATTTCCATTTCCATTTCCATTTCAATTTCAATTTCAATTTCCATTTCAAATTCTATTTCTATTTCTATTTCTATTTCTATTTCTATTTCTATTTCTATTTCTATTTCTATTTCTATTTCTATTTCTATTTCTATTTCTATTTCTATTTCTATTTCTATTTCTATTTCTATTTCTATTTCTATTTCTATTTCTATTTCTATTTCTATTTCTATTTCTATTTCTATTTCTATTTCTTTTTCTATTTCTATTTCTATTTCTATTTCTATTTCTATTTCTATTTCTATTTCTATTTCTATTTCTATTTCTATTTCTATTTCTATTTCTATTTCTATTTCTATTTCTATTTCTATTTCTATTTCTATTTCCATTTCCATTTCCATTTCCATTTCCATTTCCATTTCCATTTCAATTTCAATTTCAATTTCCATTTCAAATTCTATTTCTATTTCTATTTCTATTTCTATTTCTATTTCTATTTCTATTTCTATTTCTATTTCTATTTCTATTTCTATTTCTATTTCTATTTCTATTTCTATTTCTATTTCTATTTCTATTTCTATTTCTATTTCTATTTCTATTTCTATTTCTATTTCTATTTCTTTTTCTATTTCTATTTCTATTTCTATTTCTATTTCTATTTCTATTTCTATTTCTATTTCTATTTCTATTTCTATTTCTATTTCTATTTCTATTTCTATTTCTATTTCTATTTCTATTTCTATTTCTATTTCTATTTCTATTTCTATTTCTATTTCTATTTCTATTTCTATTTCTATTTCTATTTCTATTTCTATTTCTATTTCTATTTCTATTTCTATTTCTATTTCTATTTCTATTTCTATTTCTATTTCTATTTCTATTTCTATTTCTATTTCTATTTCTATTTCTATTTCTATTTCTATTTCTATTTCTATTTCTATTTCTATTTCTATTTCTATTTCTATTTCTATTTCTATTTCTATTTCTATTTCTATTTCTATTTCTATTTCTATTTCTATTTCTATTTCTATTTCTATTTCTATTTCTATTTCTATTTCTATTTCTATTTCTATTTCTATTTCTATTTCTATTTCTATTTCTATTTCTATTTCTATTTCTATTTCTATTTCTATTTCTATTTCTATTTCTATTTCTATTTCTATTTCTATTTCTATTTCTATTTCTGAATAGTTTAGCTATAACTCAGGAACAACATAAAACGTTATTTGAAAATTTTATCATTAACCCATTAGAAATTGACAAAAAAATATGCCAAATAAAAATCCATGTGACAGAACATTATTTTCGATTTCTTTCTAGAGTTTATTATAATCACTTAACTTAAAATTGATCGTTTTTCGTCTTTGTATGGGTTGTTTCATCTTTTAATGCCCCGTTTTTCGTCTTTTCTCTTTTTCTGTTTTAGCTCCTTTTGTACCCTTTTTCCTTCGGTTTTCCTTTTTTATTTGCCTTTTTTGTTTGTTTCGTTTTACCCTCTGTCTCATTTTCCCTTTTCACGTTTGACCTCTTTTTTCCGTTTTTCTCGTTTGCTCTATCCTTTTTTCTCTCTCTCGCTATTCTTCTTTTCCTTTTCTCCTGTTTTCTCCTCTCTCTCTCTCGTCGTTTTTGTCATTGTTCTTTCGTTTTTCCCCGTTTTCAGGCCCGTTTCTTCATTTTCCTGTCTCTACCCGTTTTCAATTTTTTTGTTTTCTCCTGTCGCGGTTTTCGTCTTTTTTTATTTTTCAACTTCTTTATTTCGTTCATGTATTCCGTTCTTTCTCTTATTATGCCCTGCTTTTCCTCTTTTTCTATCACGTTTTGTTTTTCATTTCCGTTCAGCCCTCTTGTCTTTTGTTTTCATTTTGTCTTCCTATTTTATTTTCTTTTCGGTCCCATTTTTTCTATTTTTCTATTCTGCATTCTCCTGCTTCCTTTTTTCCCCATTTTTATCCATTTTTATACGTTTTTTTCTTTTTTTGTTCCGTTTTTTGCATTTTTCTGTCTAGTTTAAGCTCATTTTCTTTCTCGTTTTCGTCGATTTCTTTAGGGCTCTTCCTTCTTTTCTCTGATTATTAGTTTTTTCTCTTCCGTTCTTAACTTTTTATGTTCAATATGCTCGTTTTTTAATCCGTTTCTTACTTTTTCACTTTTTTCTGTTTTCATGTCCCGTCTCATGCTGTCACGTTGTTTCTATCGTTTGTCTTCTCTTTATGCCAGTTTTATTCTTTTTTATTTCATGTTTTTCTTCCTTCATCCCTTAACTTCTTTTAACGTTTCAACAATTTTTTTCACGTTTCCTTAATGTTTTCTTCCGTTTTTCTCCTTCTGCATCAGTTTTGCTTTTTTCTGGAGAGCAGCAGAAGACGGATCTCTAGATTTATCGGCAATCAATCTGTGAATAGGCTAATAAAATTTACTAACATTTTCATAAGAAACTGTTTGCTCTGCGTTAATGAATTTGCAGTCGTCGTTTATTGGAATATCGACTGGGAGAGACTGCAAGCCTCGCAATTGCCATATACTCTAACAGCTGGCTACGAAGTCTGTCGAAAGAAAAGCAAAAAGCCAAATTCCATCGGAATGTAGCGCCAAGACTTTACTTTACTTTCGATTGAAACTGAAGCCCTAGGTATCAACATGCCATTGGAAAGGGATATAACATGCAACTGCACATTATCTTTGGCTTTATGTTTAGGAAGCGGTAACTATCTATATGTAGGTACATATTTAATTTACGACTGCATGAGTTTTTGATCATGTAAGCGTCAAGGGTTGTTAAATTACGTTGAAATTGTTTTCACATTTTCATAAACTATCTTCGTTTCCAAGAATAATAATAATAATAAACTTTACTTTTAACACCATCTTGGAAACTGTAACGACCGAAATAAAAAGTTTAGTCGTAAAATAATTTCATGTGAGCTTTTTTATTGACTGCATGTAATAATCGGTTTCCAGAGAAAATCTCTACTGGGTAAACATATAGTTCACTGTAAAACGAAAAAGAAATCCACTGACAGTTGCCCAAATATTGTTTCCGCTTAAAAGCAAAGCCCTTGCTCTCCACGTCGCTTGTCGCTTGTGATTCAAGTAAGTTTCCCTGAAATATGTTATTTATGCGGCACGCAATTGAAATACTGGAACACCACTTATAAATAGCTATCCCATAAATTTAACATGAAGCTCGTAAATACAGCAACCATAATATTTGCGCTGAAGCAGACTCGCGTCGCACTCGGACTCGGACCGGTGGCAGACGAAATGCTTTATAAGGCCAACGAGCGCACTTTCTGTGCCATCCATAATGCCATGCAAGCTCGGTTCGGGATCATGTCGGTTCGAGCTGAAACGAATATGCATAATGGGAAGAACATACACGCGGCAGCGAGGAAAAAGCGTTTCTTGTCTACCGACTACATATAGACAGCATGAAACATGAGCCGTGCCGTACCGTACCGTACGGAAGTGTGTACGGAATGTGTGCGGAGGGGGTGTCCGTACCGGAGGTCGATCCATAGAAAAACCTCCCACGCCACATGTCGACACCGATGATCAATGGAAATGGTACCCTCCAGTAATAGCGGCCCGCGCTGCTGTTGGATTGGGGAGCCGTCGTCCGTTGGTGTTTGGCATGGAATGCATTTTCTGCCGATCAAGTAACTGGCCGCCACCCGGCAGGGGTGTCCTTGTCATGGAACGATGTGCAAGCCATTACCGCGCTTTTAGTTTCCCACAAACGAGTTTGGCTGTCGGCTGTTGTTGGTCACCCGTTGATTCCATTGCCAGAAGAGTTATTGAAATGAACGGAAAAGTCACACACACATTGAATGTCCTTTATTTTCCTCCGGGCGGTGCAGGGCCGTAGAGAAACTGTGATGCTGTGCTATGACGAGTGGAAAAATATATTCACTGTAAGTGGACAAATGAAAACACTATAAAAGTCATAAATTCAATCATTAGTCATGTAGGTTGCAATTATTTTCACTCGTAAAATTCCCCTGGGGAATTATGTAGAGTTGTCAATATGCTGCTGCAATTTAGTTGAATTCAAGAACTTTGCACGTTTATAGTGGCTCTACTATTTTTCTTCTTTCGGTGCAAATATATAAACGTACAACATCGGTTTAATTTTTCATTACCTAAGGACAGGGAATATGTTGTTACGAAAGTAGCAAGATTCTTCGCTAGCTTAAAAAGAAAATCCGATTAGGAACGCCCGACTAATTTATTTGGAAACAAAAGAGACCCTTCACAGACGTTTATGCCTACGTAAGAAGACACTTCTACAATTGGAAACGAAGACTTATGACGCACGTTATTCGAGAGCCGGTGCCACATCGGCTCGGTAGGTCGTAAAACAACTTTTAATGTCTAACTTCATCATACTGAAAATGTACAGTTGTTACATGATGCTTCCTGTGGGTATAAAACAATTCCCAAACAGACGGAAATTTGACACAGTTTATTTGATTGTTTCTTTTTAATTGCGAATTTTCTTATGGAATTCTTTCTGTTTGTCAAAGTTATTGCTCTCAAAGGATGTGCACATCATGTGAAATGCCTTATTTAGACACAAACTCTTTTGTTCCTAGATTTAGTTTATTTCAAAGCGATTTTTGGGGCCTAAAAAGCCCAACAGTTTAAATGATCCCAGGTTGGGCTCATAATACTTTATAAAGTATGGTTAAAATGGTCGAAAAGTGCTATTAAAACCGGAAAAGGTTTGATTCGAAAATGGTCGACTAGCCAGAAAAAGATCCCAAATAGGGTACTAGATAAACCGTTGCTTTCCAAGAGATGACGTTATTGTAATAGTATTTAAATAAACTTTTCTTGGTGTGCGCGACGTTAGGCATACGGACGATAGGCATGTGGGCATCAGGCGTAATGGGCGTTAGGCATAATGGACGTTAGGCATAATTAACAAAGCTTCGCTTTCCTATGAATACGCACTTGAGGTTAAGAATACAATGGGAACCGGGTCATTTAATTCTTGACAGATACGTGTTTCGCCTACGACTTGCTGGCTTCATCAATGTACTTTCGAGTTCGAAAACAGACAGTGACGAAGCCTGCAAGGTGAAACACGTATCTGTTAAGAATAAATATACATAGTAGAATTTAATTGGAAAGTTTTCTTTTTAATTTCATTTCAGGTTTCGTATTCTACTAAGACGCTTCAGTCTGCCCCATTTTATCCATAGGTTCTTGAAGTTAAGCTAAAATTAAGCTCAAATATGCGATAATTTTGTAAAGAAAGTTCCTAGAGATTTGCAGCCTTCTGCAGAACGGTGTGTTTTGAGTGTTTCGATAATCGCCTAGAACAATATGTTCTTGTAGAATGTAAGTAACAAAAGTTATGCATGAAAAACTAATTTTTAAAGAACTTCTAAAGAAAATACTTTCTATCTCTGCATCCGACAGAGATAGAAATCTCATTTCTTCTGCAAATTTGTTTTCCTTTTTTTGTATGCCAGAAGGGCACTGGGTTAAATGGTCACTGCGACAGTCTTAATGATCGTCTTTTGTGGCAGGTCCCGATTGCTGTACACAGTTTACGGACCGCTCATACCCATTGATGGAGTTGAGCGGGATAGTTGTAATCCTGCGCCCCAATTCGGTACTACATGGTTTATAAAGCCAATGACCGTTTTGGGATTTAGGCTCCATTCCTGATATGGAGTAAGAAGAAAACTTCCTAAGAAGTTGTGCCTTGATAATGCAAGAGCTCCGCAATAGCAGAGCAGATGCGCTGAACTTTCAGGTTCAGAGTTACAAAAGCGGCAGGTGTCGGATGATACCTTGCCGATATACTTTAAGTGATAAAGAGCGGGGCTGTGTCCTGTTAGGAGTCCCGTGATCGTGCGTAGTTCACTACGAGTTAAATGGAGTAGTTTTTTTAGCTATTGCAGGGTTTGGGTAGATAAACTGTTTGGCTTGTCTACAACCCTGTGTTTGATTCCAACGGGATGCTATTTCTAGCTTTTCCCATGTCATAAGTTCGCCTTTCACGGCGGATGTGGAGGTGCCCAGAAACAGTTCAGGACCAATAAATTGCTGAGCTGATCCTTGTCTTGCTAGGTTGTCAGCAAATTAATTACCCTCGATCCCGCAGTGACCGAGCACCCAAAGTAATAAAACTTTGTTTTGGCGGGAGAGCTCCCTCAATGCTGTGCTGCACTCCCAAACTAATTTGGACACGCATTTGGCGGACTTGAGTGCCAGTAGTGCTGCTTGGCTGTCCGTGAAGATACCGATATTCGCATGCCTGTACATTCGTTTCAAGCATATTGTTGCACTGATGTATATCGCATATACTTTGCTTGAAAAACGGTGGGCCACTTTCGTAATGAGATAGTTTCCCTGATGCCGGGTCCGTAGACTCCGGAGCCTGTGCAGGCCCCCATTTTTGAACCATCTGTAAAAAAGCAGATAGTTCCAGATGGAAAATCGGGCCCTCCACTATTCCACATTGAGCAATCTGTTTCAATCACCTCATGGAACGTTCATATTGGGCCTGGCTTCCATGCAGTCAGAGACTGAAGTTACTAAGGGTGTATGCGAAGATGGCCGATTTGGTCACCTTCGAAAATAGTTTTACTCCTTTGCAACCGTAGTGCGCCGAGCTCTGCTTCCTTCTTCACATGAAGATGCAAAGGCAGTAAGCATAGCATTGCCTCCATGGCTGCAGTAGGTGTTGTACGCATGGCACTGGTAACGGTAAGATAGGCCAGGCGCTGAATTTTGTTTAGTTTGGCTTGGGCTATCACCTCATTCACCTTTGGCCACTATACGACTGCAGCATAGGTTATCCTAGGTCGTGCAATCGTAGTATATGACCAAAAGGCTAGTTGAGGTTTCAATCCCCAGGTTTTGCCAAACAGTGAGCTTCAGCCTAGATAGCCGAAGTTGCTTTCTTAACAGCATAATATAGGTGGGCAGCCCAGCTCAGTTTTTTTATCGAGTATTATTCCGAGGTGTTTGACTTCATTACTGATGCCCTATCTGACACCATTCAGTATAGGGGGAGTAATGGTATGTTTCCTTCGCCTAGTGAATGGTATAACGACTATTTTGGTGGGGTTAACATTAAGTCCCTCTTGTGAGCACCATAACATGGTGGTGTTTAGAGCTCCTTGCAAGCGAATTGACAATACTGTGTCAAACTTTCCTCTGACGGTAAGTACAACGTCGTCGGCGTAAGCAATGGTCTCATAACCAAGCTGTGATAGCTTGTGAAGGAGTGTGTCGGCCACCAGTGACCAGAGCAGGGGAGAGAGAACTCCTCCCTGTGAACATACTTTGATCACCGAAATCGTGACCGACGTATCTCCCAATGATGGGGAGCTCCGTAGCCGCAAGGTTACCGAGTCTGCTTTGACAAGCGAGTGGCCGTGGGTTCGAATCTTAGTAGAATCAAGCCATTCGATGTCAAGTGACTTTAGCATGGGTTTATTCTCAGGCCCCTCCATTTACCCTTCCTTCGTGCTGAATTCTATAGTTACCCTCTGAAGCCTCTTGACAGTGCAAATGTCCCTCCTATAGTTAAGTGTACTGGTCAGAGGTACGAATAAGTCCTCGCCAGGGACGGCTATAATATGGGATAGTGCTGGCAGCGAGGAATAAGTGGGTAAAGTAGATCAAGCTTTGAAGGAAGGGTAAACCCCAATACACGCAAGCACGCATAAAATTTAATAAGCATATCGCTCACTCAATAGTGATTATAGCAAAAAGAAATGCAGTGCAGGTCATACAGCAAACACCCAGGTGATGTTACAATAGATCAACTATACTGGTCGCAGTAATGAGTCCACACGGGTAATTGGGACCGCGTTATATGAAACGCGTTATACAAGTACACGTAGCATATAGAAATTGAGCTAATTGGGGCTATACCCGAATTTTACGAAATTTTGAATCAACACGACCATGGTTCCTTTGGGAAAGATGTCAAGTATATATTAGGCCGTCCCTTATTTTTCAAAAATTGACCTAGCGATGAGCTCAACATCACAAAATGTTCGTTTTTTTATGCAGAATAAAATGACGTGTTGTTAAGGTCCCTGCGATAACGTTAAGTGGTCCCGCAACGGACTTTTAGATAAAATTATGTGAATAACTGGATCCTCCACATAATGACAACTACGCCACTATAATGCGTACGCTTGGTCATCCGTTATTCATTTTAGTGATGAGTTCAACATCACAAAATTTTCGGTTGGCCGTGCAGAAGAAGATTATATGCTCTTAAGACCCCTATGATAACATTAGGTGGTCCCCCAACGCTCCGTAAGTAGTTTAATGAGCGACCTCCAACGTAATGATAAGCTCTTTACTGCAGTGAGCGTTCTAAAGGGTCTAGCAAGCAAAAAATCGAGGCAGTTATCGCATGTGTCATTTTCAAATCAATTAGTTTTATTTATATCAATTAGTTATCATTGAGGTCCAACAAATTTCACAATGCTGTCACTTCTTAGTAAGAATGCGAATTTATAACTGGTGCGCGTCTTCCCACGATACACCAAGTATTAGCTGCGTTTTATTACCAGCTCCGATCGGCAAAACTTTCACTTAAAGTGAGTGCGCAGAACGCCGTTAAGTAAGTGTTGTGCTACTGGCAGAAAATGAAAATACCAATAATCCAGGAAGCACATTGCATTACGAGAATCGTATCCCTCCATTCTCGATTATCGGCACTCTGCAAGCAAATATCACGAAAGGAGAGCAAAACGCAACATAATCGAGAGACTCTATTCTGCAAAAAGCTTGACAATCTTTTCGATATATCCAAATGCACGGCGATAACAGATATGCAGCAAAAAGCTTAAAAGGAAAGGGATCCAATAGTGAAGCAAACTCTGTTGGAGGATATACAATTTCTGGAGGATCAGAAAGAAGGTCGTCGTGTATGTACTATTGCTGGTGTCGATGGAGTTCTTGCTGGCAAAATCCAGGAGAAACAGAAAGCAGAGGAGCGTAAGAAACAAAGACAAAAGCTGTTGGAAGAACATCGTAAGCACATTTAGGGTATCAGACTATTTTGATACTGGCTCTCTTCAGCAGATATTCTTCGGCATTCATTTTGGAAACATATGATAAGCCGAAGGAAATAAACTGAAAACCGACCACTGCCAAAATAGCGCTCTATCTTAATAGATTCAACATTACAACATTTTTAAACTGCAGCCAATACCGTGCTTCTCTACACATCTAGTGAAGATGAAGACTCTGAGAATACAAGCGATGGAGACGAATATCGTGTATCGACAGAATCTCCACAAAGACGCAGAGGAACACAGAATCTTGTGACCCCTGAATTGGCACAGGCTCTTGACGCTGCACAGGTTAGCACAGATTCTGCTCCAGTAATCTTGCCAGCAGCTGCTAAATCACATTAACCAATAAAATTAATGCAAGACTAGAACAGAAATATTACCCAAAAAGAAAAGGGTTTTTAGAACTTACTGCTAAATATTGAGGATTTTCGGAAGAAACTTCCAAACAAACAGAAGGTATCCCTACGTAACTTTGTAGGATCGTTAGGGTAGATGCTCCAGTAATGGAGGGATTATGTCGGGGGATAGTGTGTAAAGACAATTTGAACGCTCAATTTATCAGTTTCCAATTGAACTACATGATAATATAATGCACCATAGTGTTGGCTTTGAATACATACCAAAATTATACCATTCTGCTGGTTATTATATCTCAAATATTGCTGAAAAAAACATTAGTATGTGCTCCTAAAGTAGTGGTAATGTTCCTATAATAGTGGAAAATTTGCCTATAATAGTGGAATGTTGTTTACCGCCTTAGCAACGCTTGCAATGAGCATGGCAGCAGGTGGATAACAACGTAGGCTTGTTAAAATGCTATGGATTGTTACGAATTTCTTAAGCAATTGCACTCTATTGGACTGCTGAAAAGGAATTTGTAATTTTTGCACCAATCTTGAATTTTAGCTGTGTATCTTAGATACACAAATATATATTTAACAATGGAAAACGGAAATTATCTCGAAATCCGCCAAAATCATGATATATTTCGAGTTTCCACCACTACTGGTACTACCACAACTACTGGAGCATCTACCCTAAATGAACTAATTGACTTACGTTTGAAATAAAACTAATTGATTTGAAAATGGCACATGCGATAACTGCCTCGATTTTTTGCTTGCTAGACCCTTTAGAACGCTCACTGCAGTAAAGAGCTTATCATTACGTTGGAGGTCGCTCATTAAACTACTTACGGAGCGTTGGGGGACCACCTAATGTTATCATAGGGGTCTTAAGAGCATATAATCTTCTTCTGCACGGCGAACCGAAAATTTTGTGATGTTGAACTCATCACTAAAATGAATAACGGATGACCAAGCGTACGCATTATAGTGGCGTAGTTGCCATTATGTGGAGGATCCAGTCATTCACATAATTTTATCTAAAAGTCCGTTGCGGGACCACTTAACGTTATCGCAGGGACCTTAACAACACGTCATTTTATTCTGCATAAAAAAACGAACATTTTGTGATGTTGAGCTCATCGCTAGGTCAATTTTTGAAAAATAAGGGACGGCCTAGTATATATTTTTCCATCTTACAGGTGCTTGGTGAGACAGAAAAAATCCCCTCTTGGTCTTCCAGAGCTTCCGAAACATCCGCTAAATTTTCATTTCTGTGAAGTCTAGTCCCTATGGCTTATCATTTGGCGTAATATAAGTAAAGTAAACAATCCGTGCTATTGAGAAGCCATCCGGATCCGAACCAAATCCGGAACATCCGTAAAAGTGGTCATCAAGCGAAAATTGTTCGGAATTATGTTCATTCAACCTCGAATTGAACAATGTGAAATAGGAATATAAATTCAGCGGTTTGTGACTCAACCTGGCCACTATAAAATGCATCGAAAGATCCGACATTAAATGATTAAAATTGATGATCAAGGGCATCGAACTGCTCATCGCGTTGACGAAGGCAACAAAGTTTTCGTAGCCTGTTCGCTCTTACCAGAAGCTCCATTCTGAATTGTCCAGGAAAAGGGGAAAACAAAAGCAATAATACTTTTCTCTCGCTTTTTCTCAGGCAAAACCCATAAAAATATTAGATTCCTTCAACGCGGATTACGGAATGGCCATGGCTAACTACGATGGATAGATTTCTGTTAAAAATTTTCCAAAAGAGCGCAATACCTGGTAAAAAGCTTATACAAAAGTTGATATATTTGCTATTAGATTTGTAAGTATAGTAAATGTTACCGTTAGTTCAGTTTACTATACCACATCTATCAAATTGCACTAGCGAAATTGGTAATTTCAACAAACTTGCGAAATAACCTCGTTTATTTGTCAGCGAACATTTGCAGTATTTGCATCATTTCTGTTTCTGAATCCGAAATGTTTTATTTCAAAACTTTTTCAAATTGTAGCGCAGACTTCAACATGAATTTTCACTTATTGTACACTTTGACGGCAAATCCTAATTTTCCAGTGAACGTTTTAGCGGCCATGTCGAGTCGTGAGCGGCCTATTTAGTTGAGGATTGCTGATATTCCATTTCAAAATTTTTTATGATGCCAAACGTTAGTAAATATCCGTAAACGTCGATTTGCGAAATTTTACCGAACGCTCGGCTGTCCAAATCTCGGCAAAATTTAGCCGACTTCGGCGCTTTTTTTAAGTGTGTAGGTTGCACGTTGGTAATCTTCTCAACTAGTGTCTGTTGCTCTTGGTTCTGCTCTGTTACTTTTTGCTTTGATCTTGTACTCCGCCAAAAGTTGTCCGCAAAGACGCACATGTCCTCCATGAACATTGTCAAATTTATAAAAACTATCGGTCTAATGGAGAGTTTGTAAATTGTCAGGTTCGTACGACGGCTTATGTCTGATGATCGCAGTGCCTTGCGAAGGGCAAAGTAGGCTCGATGTCCTGCTTGAATAAACCACTGGATGTCCTTATTTGTGACTACTCATTTACTAGTGGTAGGGTTGTAACGTTCGTGTTGCACACAACGCACAGCAGCTTAAGCGCCACTCCGGTTTAGGAGGCTGCTGACGCTTTTGAAAGTCCGGCTATGAGACTCTGTAAAACGGGCGGGTTAAAAGTGGCTAAATCACACCGTTCATCTGACTTTTCCTAACAGGGGTTAAACCAATAATTATTCGTACAGACTGATCGATTAATATCTACAAAATCTCCAAAACAAATGAACTAAACGAATCGAGACGATACGCGAATCTAAATGAGAAAAGATCTTACCATTCATTAATTCGAAAAACAAACAAAAGTTCGATATCTTTCAGGTGGTTTTCAAACTAACAGGCTGTTTATTGAACACATCAGCCTACTGGTCCCGGGACAGGGTAAAGCTACTCAACTTAAGGCTAACAATGGCAAACAGTCTTATTTGCTAGCACTTGCGGTTTTTTGATTTGGTTCTTCCACACAGTTCGACAGCACAGGCCGAACGGTCCTGGTAACACAGGCAGCAGCGATCAATCAGCTGATCCAGGCAGTCAAGCTGATCCAGCTGTAAATGAAGAGCGTATAGCGTTTGCCACCTTAGGGTGAGTGGCAGGCGCCGGTCCGTAGCACGTTCTGAGTGCGCTGAGTGGAGCAGTCAATCCTATGACTTATGACAGCGTGTTCGATGGGTCCGCTTAGCAGATTGGTCTTCTGCCCAAGCCGGAATAAACACCCCACGTTGAATGGGGAACCCTGTTCAACGTGTACATTCGTTATGCGTATGCCTAATAAGTTATTTTAGTCACCGCAGCACGAAGCTTACCTGCTAGTTTTAAGTTTTACGGGCACGAGTCACTTCCTTTTGGTAACTCCTATCCTAGCAGTCGGTCTAAAACTTTAAAAAATACTTATAAGGCCTAACCTTGCTACTCTAGCTCCTTCTCACCTTAAGCACGGGTGGATTTTACTAGCAAAGTCCTTGACTTTGTCAACCACCTTGAAATGCACCTTTAGAAAATCGCGAACTTTGATTACGGAAGAAAAGTTTAGTTTGAAGATCTCCACTCAATTAGCAATGGAGTTGGTCGGATCCCTTATTTATAGCATTTTCGGCATAATAGCAATCGAAATGCTATTATATTTCGCGACAAAGATTAATTCTATCAACCTGTACGATTTATTTCTTGTACATCATTCGCGATTGTTTGCAGAACAATCTCGAGCGCACACCAGTGATTTAAATCACTCAACCATTAGGCAAAGCGAGATGACCAATTTGAGTGGCGCCAATAGTGAGTACGTATCGGCGCGATCGACAGTAACTCTTCTAGTAACCGATAGGTGGCTATTTTCGTAAGTTGCTGTGAGCTTTTTATTTCTAGTGTGCAATTATTGTGCGGTTACGTGCAATCTTCACAGGGATGAATTCATGGCTTACAGGGTTGTCAAGTCTGAAAATTACAAAAACCGGCTGGTCGGTCCTGCCTTCAAAAAAGTTGGGGGGGGGGGGGGGGGGTTGTGGCAGCAAAGCATTGGAGGATTTGCCTGGAACGGTTGACAGTTTCCCGTGTAATGGGAAGAACAGTCAGTTGTGGAGATAGCGAACGGTAGGACATCACAGTCGAAACCAGAACGAACATTGAATTGATTATTGAAGTGTAGCAGATATAGTAGGCATAGCATACCTATAGTAGAAATTTATATAAAGAGTGACATTGAGTGTAAAACCGATCATTAGCATTTCAGAAGCTCTCGAATAAACATTGTTTTAAATAGCTGTCTACAGAAGATAGCTAGTATCAGAGTGACAACTACTTGCTTCTGGCGCTAGTGGTGGACAATTTAATGTATACATATTACCACCAGAAGCAAAGTATTGTCACTGCAAAACTGGCTATTTATCTTCAATAATCCACTGCTCAGGATTGCTAATAAATTTATCAAAAAATTTACAAATTAGACAAAAAGTACAACCCATTACCCATTGATGGAGTTGAGCCGGATAGTTGTAATCCTGTGCCCCAATTCGGTACTACCTAAATAAACCTAATGAACGTTACGAGATTCAGGAGTAAAAAGGAAACTTTCGAAGGAATTTTATAAATAACCACGCTAATAATTTTCGCGTGAGACTCTAAATAGGTGGAAACTCCGCAATATAAACAATTTTTAATTTTTTTAAGTTAACAGGAAAGCAATAATTTGTGTTTTGATTTTGTTAAATTGTTTTCAAATGCACATAGCAATAACTCTGAAATCTATTGAGAATTGAAGATAGACAATGTTAATACTCTGATAAATGTTACATACAACGCATGTAGCATGTGTATATGCTGTATGTAGCATGTATGTATGAAGAATCCTATTATTAAAACGAGGTCGTATCTTGTCACAACTCCTCTTATTTCCCCCCCCAGAAAACATTTCTGGCTGCGCCCGTGCCAAAATGGCGAAGTTGCAAAAGGAGGCAGAACGGAAGTTGACCTAACAATGCTTATGGAAGACTGTAGTGTCGCAGTACCCAATTTCTACGAGATCAAAAGGGATGGAAGAAGTTGTTTGTCCTATCTTCAAAAAGCGTGATCGGCTCCGACTGGTCGTACTAGCGCGAGCATTTTTATCACCGGACAGATCTAACAGAAATGTCAGGAATACAACGTGCCCATGGATCATATCGTTATTGACATTAAAGCAGCAGATAATGTATGAACACGTGTTTACGGACAAACTGACACGACCGATCAGAACTATTGAATCGAGTGATTGTTTCGCGCGAATCTCTCGGGACACTCTCAATTTCCTTCGAGAAGCGGCTTGGGTTTAGACAATGTGACGGCTTATCCTGCATGCTTTTCAATATCGCTCTTGAGGGGGTGATCTGAAAACAGGACATCCGAACAAAAGGCACGGTTTATAGTATGGGTATAGAACTTCTAGTCTTTGCAGATGACTTGGATGTCATAGCCTGGATCTTTGCGACGGAGACGATAACCGTTGACGGCGATGAATTAGAAGTGGTAGATGTGTACGGGCTCGCAGGGGACCGCCGGCAACACTAGCAAGGAGAAACAGCGGCGCAAACAAGTTGAAAAACCTGGGCTTTTGCCCTTCGTAATACACCGCGGTACGAAGCTGACAATGTACATAGCCCTCATTAAACCGGTAGTTCTTTATGGATTTCAAGCTGCGACGCTACTCACCGGGACATTCCCTTCCTTGCCGTGTTCGACCGGAAGGCATTAGCCGAACTAACGCACATTTCTAGGGGGGCTATAGTCCCCGGTATTTTTTCAGACCATTTTTTTGGTCGGCCAGGTCCATTTTTCTAGAAGGGTAAATCTAAGCCCCTCCTCACCGCCCCTCCCCACTAGTTCCGCCAATGCCGGAAGGTGCTGCGGATAATAATATTGATAATACAAACTGAAAGCAGAGAACTACAGGCGCTACTTGAAGACGCTCATCGTACATCTGGTTTCCAACATGCGAAAAGGCTGAACTCGAAAGCAATTTGCGGCTGCTGAAACGCCTGGAAAATTGATGATGAGTGGTCCAAGATCGACCTGAATTGAGACGAATCATTTCTTCGCATTGCATGTGTTTTAAAGCCTTTGGTATGAGAAATTTCATTTCGACCCTTTTCCATTTCTCTTGGCACGAAGTTTCTTGAAGGCTTAATTCTCAAGATATTTTTATTTGGAATATTGGCTTTTATACTTTTTATGTCATTTGGAGCGTTTCCAACTCAATATGCTGCAAAATAAACCATTTTTGTCACGATTTTTCATTCATCATAGTTTTTGGTCAAGAGACTTCAAAAGAATGAGATTTTTTTTTTCAAAAAATCGTATCTTGAAAATTACTTATATAATCAAAATGACGTCACGTCAAAATCACTGGAAAAGCAAAGTTTTCAAAATCATGATAAAATTTTGAAATGAAATCTGACTGCTCTTCTTACATACATTTAAAAGCAAATTGTTGCAACCCGATGTTCAGATCCTAGAAAAATTACTATAGTTACACAAAGAAAGTAGAACGTATCCTTCAAGAGCAACATTTATTTGAAAACACTATGTTAAAACGGGTCACAAAATTTTGCACTCATTTTTGTAATCGGTTCGCTACAAATTAAACAACAACAAACAAGCCACATAAAAATTTCATTGCAAGCTTTATGTTCATAGAACAGAATTACAAGAATTTGCGAGATATTTTAACAAATATATACAATAAAACGAGTCGCTATGAAGATAAACATGAAAAATACGCACGTTGAATATGACAAACGGGTAGCATATAAAAACCAGCAATTTTTATATGGCTGCCTGGCACCATATATTCAAATGCATATGACTAGGGCTCTATTTTGATATTACACTGTGACATATATCTGGCGCCGAATAGTATGACAAATCTTGATCATATATATGGTGTCATTTGATCATTGCCATATAAATATGGCTATTACACCGCGACATATATATGACATAAGACAGTATGACGGGCCGCCTCCATATGTATGTCGCCATATTAATTATGCCATATTTATTTGGCTATTACACCTATATGACAAATTTATATGGCAAACTAGTCATATTTGTATGCAAGTGTAATAGTACCTTAACTTTTGGCAGTTTCAGATTATGGGGGTTTCAGATTATTCCTACGAATAATAGTTCCAAAGTAACTATAATGCTAAAATGAAAGACGGCAGAAAAAAAAGTTCTACTTTTCACCCTTTTGGACCATCGTGCAGTGCTCGTATCGCTTCCTTTACTGATCCCTCCGTGTCCTAGGGTACGAAAGTAACCCCGTTGGCTTCGTACCACTCCAGGACATTCTTTAAATAGTGTCACGAAGCTCCGACCAGATGTTCGTAGAGCCCTCGTGTTACAGTGATAAACAATACACTCTAAACTACTTCTATTCAAATTTTCAAGAGAAAATACTTATTGGGTAATTTTCTACAGTGTTTTCCGTGATGCAATTTGATGTGAGACACCCAAGGGACTGGCAACCCTATCCCTACTCAATGTGTTTGACAGTAGCCAACATCTACTGCCGGCGTGGGTATAATTTGCAAAAATCTGGCTAAAATTTGAAAATAATACCCAACTGCCATCATACCAGCTTTGCAGAGTGAAAAGAACAGAACGTCCGTGGAGACACCTTTTATAGTAAGTGCACGTAAGTTTTTCTTTAGCAAAGTAACTGTCTCAAGTCCGTAGAGGACTATCGGCCTGATTATCATTTTGTACATCGTCAGCTTTGTAAATATATAGTGGCGGCTCCGTAGCCGCAAGATCACCGAGTCTGCTTTGACAAGCGAGTGGTCATGGGTTCGAATCTTAGTAGGATCAGGCCATTCGATGTCAAGTTGCTTTAGCGTGGGTTTATTCTCAGGCCCCTCATTATCCTTCCTTCATGCTGAATTCTATATGACCCTCATAAAGCACTCTTGACAGTGCAAAAAGTCACTCTGATAGTTAAAATGTACTGGTTAACCTCGCCAGGAATGGCTGTAATTGGAGACAGTACTGGCAGTGAGGAGCAAGGTGGGTAAAGTAGAGCTGGGATCGAACGAAGGGTAAACCCCACTACACACAAGCACGCATAAAGTTTAATAAAGTTTAATATCGTTCATTCAATAGCGATTATTGCACAAAAATGCAGTGTAGGTTTTACAGCATTGATGAGTCCATACAGGTTTTTTTTTCACTTTACCGTCGTAACGTTTCGTAAGATGTTGTCCCACGAACACGGTTAAACAGAAAAAATTTTACCCTGTCAGGGCGTAACCAGAGGATATTTTAGAATAAACAGAAAAGCTCACTTGGAGGTAGTTTTTACAGAATGAAAGAAATTAATATACTGACTTACCTGGGGTAGAAAAAAAAATCATCGACGCTTTGATCATGAACAATGCTTTTTTTCTATTCTAAGGTAGGTATTGCTGCTTTGTCGTCATCGTCGATGAAAAAAAAATTGTTTATTCTCTCGACAGGAGCGGTTATAATAATAATAGATTCTAGAAGTATGCATCGGTATTGCTTTGACAATCGGAAATATTTCATTCAGAGGTGAAACGAATGAAAAATCGAGACTCGTAGAGCTGATGTACGATGCACTTGCTTCAAAGGGAAAGTAATTTGTACTACCTATAATAAAATTTCATAAGCTTCAAATGAACCACATCCGCAGGGGGTGCTTAAAGCTAATCAAATTGCGGATGCAAAGTGGTATGGGAAATGATGTACAGTTCAGTTCGCTGGTTGGTTGCTTGGTTGAAGCACTAGAATTACAAATTACATTTACGGTTAGACTTTGTGTAACTCGTTTACCCCGTTTGATCGGTACGTACGATATTACATGAATGAGAAGTGAAATTTCCGCCTTGCTCTAGTCATTCCACAATGGGTTCGAGTAAAAGCAAAACCGAAAAAAATACATAATTTATTATGAGAATAGCTTAATATGAGCAAATTATCAAGTATAAATATATTTCAAAAACCTAAACTATTTTGGGGGAAATTGAAAAAGATTTTTTAGCCAGTAAACAAAGTTTAATGCTCACAATGCGGAACGCACCGAACCGCAGCTACCGCTTGATGGTTATTAGTTCGCGCCTAAACCGGAATGAGCTGGGCTTTCCCGCACCTTCGAAGGAAACGTGCTTTCGAGTCAGCAACAAACAACAACGACACGGCGGGCGCGGTGGGTATGGGCTTTTAGGTTAGGTGCGGACCCGCGAAATTCGCGAGAGGAAAAACAAACTTCAGTAGGATAGAACACTCCGTCAGTCACTGCTGCTGCTCTGTGCTGTGTTGAGCTGTGATGTTTTATGAACAGCCGCGTGTCCTGCTTCAGGGATGACAGCACAGTTTGCTGCTGTGGCCCTGTTTAGGCTAGCAAGCAGTTTGAGTCCGTCAGCTGAGCAGCAACCGGACCGGAATGTTTATGATGATGAAAACTGAAATTTCATCTTCCTGACCTGCCCTGGCAATGCCCGCAGGTTTGAATGAGAAGGTCCATTACTAACTTCTGTTGCCATGGGACGTCAAATAAAGTGGCCCTGAATGGGTGATGAATGAAATTGACTGGTTGGCTCATTAATTCTCGATTATAACCGTACTAGACTCGGTAAACGTACTAGAAAACAGAAAGAATCAGTGGAATTTTGCTTTATGAAACATATTCAATTGCACTAGAATTTTTCAATTTACATCTAGCACATGCCAGTACTTGCTGTGCACCTAACCCTCCGAGTGCCGGTCAACAAGGCACGGCAAGTTGTGTTTTACTTTGCTGGAACCGAATCTAATCCAACATACGGCACCCCGGGACAGACTTAACAAGTCAACACCGATACAAGAAATCACCACGGTTACCTGTCAGTCCTGCAGAAGTCAGTTCCACCTTGTTTTTTTTCTTATCCCTGGTGAGTCTGCTGCTGTTGCTGCTGAAGCTGAGCTTGTGATGGAATACTTTAGCTTCATATTTATTCATTTTCCCCTTCCGAGAACTGCTCTCAGTGCTACTACAATTATACACACCATTGCATTGCTGTTCTTTGTATGTTTTCCTTCTTGGACCTAGGGGAAAATCATTTCCACCCTAGATGTTGGATCAGAAAAATAAAGTAGTTCATCATTCCTACGAAAGTTTCTTCTTTACGAACCGGCTTTCCATAGTAAATTTATCGCAGTTTTGTTATATTGTTCTTTTTATGGCTTAACCAACAACGGCACTGCAAATATCAACTTCCAACCTTTCCGATCTTCGCAGCATTCGGCGATCCGAGAGAGAGTGATATGTGCGAGGAAATTATTCAGTCATGTTCGTTTGCAGAAGCCTGGATTTTCGCAAAATATTTATTCTGGCTGCTGGATGCTGGGCTTCCTTGGTTCGGATGAAATAACACACGCGGTTAAACAGAACATCATCCATCGGAAGCTTAGCATCTCGCAGCTTCGCTTTCCTGTGTTTGGATGTGTAAAAGTTTTCGCATGATTTATGCTCAGTTGAGTTGCAACCAATAGAATGGCTTCGATCGGAAATACACAATGTTTGTGCTGAACGAATGTCGCATCTTTGCGCACATACTACGAAGAGATTTACTTATATTTACATATCTATCTTTTGAAACAAATACCTAATCTTAGGGAAGATCATCGAAAACTTTGGAGTCTAAGAAAATCATCTAATTCGATTATATCACACATGAGAAATGTACATGAATAATAACGTATTTAATACATTCAATTTACATTTAGCACTAGTTGACAAACTTCGTATTGCCACAAATTAAACTGTACTGTACATAAAATTGTTAATTTCGAATGACCTTTGTCACAATTTCGAGTTTTGCAAGTTTCTGAGGAGTTCAACCTTAGATGATTTTTTGGCAGTTACGTAACCATGAAAGAAAGGGTAGTTCAATATACAAATTTTCAATTTTTCCTCACAGTAAAGTAGAAAACCACATTTCTTCAGTTTGCCTTTGATAATTGCATAATATCTCACGGTGGGACGGCAATCCGGACAACTTGGTGAATCGATAGTTGTTTCAATGAAATCGATCTTGTTCGCCTTACACAACTTGACGACATTCCGGCTGTAATATCAGCTTGCCAAATCAGGCCTTCAGGACCTTTGTGTGATCGTATGAATGGCTAAATCCTGTTCTGAAGCCATTCCTTGTAAACTTTTCATTGTTGCCCTAGCGATGTAAACCTTTGTCTTCTCCGCAACTACTCTTGCCAAGTCATCAACTTACAGGGAAATTTATCTGCATAAACAAATTTGAACCTACCCGCAACGCCCCTTTTACGCTTGGCAAGGTAAAATTTGTCACCATCTATTTGTTCGAGATCCATTTTTGCGTATGTTTCATCGTCCATCAAAATGCATCCTTTGTACATACTTGGTCAACACTTGCTCGTACAGCTTCTTTGCACGGGTTTTAGCGTCCCGCTGAAGTGTTAGCTGGCGCGATATGACCGTAAGCCTTCTCGCATACAAATTCGCCGAACTGTACTGTGGCTCATCATGAACTTTTTCGCTAAATCCCGCAACGAGGTCCAGGCTTGTTGGTTTCGGCCGATCCAACGTAAGGGTCTCCCGGTAACGTTTGAGTACATTATTTTCAGTCGATTTTAGAATTTTCAGGAATTTGGCGATCTCTTTTCCTGACCCCGTCGGGTTCTCAACGAGAGTGTGCAGAATATTTTCCAGCCTTTCGCGTTCCATCGTCGATAACTTTTGACTGTGTCCCTCAATCTTAATGAAATTATCACTACTGAAATCATCCGGATCAAAACGCAGTTAATAGGTTCTCGATGTGACAACTAGGGACGCTGCAGTGAATAAAAATAAGCGACCAAATTCTAACTGAAACACACTTTACGTAGAGTTATGATTGATGACTTCAGGAAGGTAAAGGTACTACTGAGTACTTATGTGGTACTGGGTATCAATGATACTGTGTATCAATGACCGGGCAGTTAGCCTCGAGGTACGTATGTTCGAATCTCAGCTGGCTGGGTGCAGCTAGAGTCAATAGGATTATTGCGCTAGTCCCGTAATTGTCCTGTACTCTAATAACCGGCTGCGAAGTCTGTCGATAAAGAAGGATTAAGTCTTAAAGACGTTTAGACTTTGCTCTTTTGGTGTTTCGAAGACAAGATACGGTAGATATTATAACTATTAAGCGTGTCCTAACAAAGTAAATAAGTAAGCTATGTATGAAATTTAACGAATTTCAACACAACAAACAAGAATAATTTCGGGACTGCACCAGCAATGTAAATTATCAACAATTGATCTGTAATGATATCATGTATTGATTTGTTTATTTTATGCAGGGGGAGAATGTGGCATCCTGGTATTTATTAGATACTAGATGACCCGACAAACTTCGTATTGCCAAAAATGAAACTGTGCTGTACATAAATCCTGGGGGCTACCTCCCCGCAGTGGCCGGCGGCTCCGCGGGCCGGTCGCTGACAACACTCTCGGCCTGCGGCCGCCTCGCCCTCAATTATCTATAGGTACCTATAGTAACACTATAGGTAGTTTCTGGTGGTCTTGTTATTGACTAATGTTTTATGGAAGAGTCTAAAATTTCTCGAATTCGATTAGTTTTTAAGTTACGCAACAATTTCTGTTCAATTGTATGAGAGTCCGCCCTCACTACCACAGTTGATTAGTTCTCGAGTTATGGGGAAATTTGTGTTTCATTTGTATGGGAGCCTCCCTCTTGTAGTAGGGAGAGGTCTCAGTACACCATAGAAAAATTTTTGATCCCAAAAACCCCCACATGTCAAATTTGGTACCATTTGCTTGATTAGCTCTTGAATTTATGAGGAAATTTGTATTTCATTTGTATGGGAGCCCCCCCCCCTAAGTATTGCCATTAGAGAGAACCTGGCCAAATACCGACGAGCTAGGAACCAGTTGACCACGATCCTGAGGAGAAAAAAGCGCCAAAAGGAGGACAGAGATCGTGAAGAATTAGAGCAACTATTCCGAGCTAATGACACGCGCAAGTTTTACGAGAAAGTGAACTAAACTCGGAAGGGCTACACACCGAAACCTGACATGTGTAGGGACGAGGGAGGGAATCTAATTATAAACGAGCGTGAGGTGGTCGACAGGTGGAAGCAGTTCTTCGATGAACACCTCAATGGCGAAGTCGCGGAAGGAGGCGGAACGGAAATTAACCTAGGAGCGCCCATGGAAGATAGTGATGTCCTAGCACCTGATCTCCAAGAAGTCAAACGAGAAATCAGGCTGCTGAAGACCAATAAAGCCGCTGGGAAGGACCGCCTATCTGCAGAGCTTTATAAACATAGCGGCGAAGCGCTAGCAAAGGCTCTACACTGGGTTATTTCGAGGAATTGGGAGAAGGAAAAGCTACCGGAGGAATGGATGGAAGGAGTGGTTTGTCCCATCTACAAAAAGGGTGATCGGCTAGACTGCTGCAACTATCGTGGTATTACGCTGGTAAACGCCGCCTACAAGGTATTCTCCCAGATCCTGTTACGCCGGCTGTCACCGGTAGCACAAGGTTTCGTAGGGAATTATCAGGCGGGTTTCATGGGGCCTCGCGCAACTACGGACCAAATTTTTACTATCCGACAGATCTTGCAGGAATGTCGGGAGTACAACGTGCCCACGCATCACATCTTTATCGATTTCAAAGCAGCATACGATACAGTCGATCGAGACAAGCTATGGCAGATAATGCACGAATACGGTTTTCCGGACAAACTGACGCGACTGATCAGAGCTACATTGGATCGAGTGATGTGTTTCGTACGCATCTCTGGGACACTCTCGAGTCCCTTCGAGACGCGGTGAGGGTTGAGACAAGGTGACGGTCTGTTCAACATCGCTTTTGAGGGGATGATCCGACGAGCGGGCATCGAAACGAGAGGCACGATTTTTACCAAGAGTAACCAACTTCTAGGCTTTGCAGATGACTTCGATATCATTGCCAGGAACTTTGCGACGGCGGAGGCAATCTACGCCAGACTGAAAGCGGAGTCTAGGTGAATTGGGCTAAAAATAAATGCGTCGAAGACCAAATACATGAAAGGAAGAGGCTCAAAGGTAACAAATGCGCGCCTTCCACGGACGGTAACCGTTGACGGCGACGAACTAGAAGTGGTAGTGGAGTTCGTGTATTTGGGATCGCTGGTGACCGCGGAGAACAACACTAGTAAGGAGATCCAGCGGCGCATCCAAGCGGGAAATCGGGCCTACTTTGCCCTTCGTAAAACGCTACGATCAGGAAGCATACGCCGCCGCACGAAGCTAGCAATGTACAAAACCATTATTAGACCGGTAGTTCTTTATGGACTTGAAGCCGTGACGCTGCTTACGGAAGACATACGTGCCCTTGCCGTGTTTGAGCAGAAAGTGCTGCGGACGATATTTCGCGGAGTACAAACTGAAAGCGGAGAGTGGCGGAAGCGTACGAATCACGAACCACAGGCACTGCTTGGGGAGACTCCCATCGTACATCTAGCGAAAGTTAGCAGGTTACGGTGGGCCGGTGGGCTCGTTAGGATGCCGAACGATAGTGCGACGAAAAAAGACCTCTTCAACAACCCCACCGGCACCAGCAACAGGGGGCCCAACGTGCACGATGGCTCGACCAGGTCGAAAGCGATTTGCGACTTCTGAGACGACTAGGAAATTGGCGACGAGTGGCCCAAGACCGAGTTGAATGGAGACGCGTGCTTGAAACAGCACGAGCCACCCCGGCTCTATGCTGCTGAAGAAGAAGAAGAAGGTAGCCCCCCCTCTTATAATTTTATTAGGTTCGGGGGCATTTTTTGTATGGAAAACCGGCTAGACCCTTTGTGTTTCATTTGTATGGCAGCCCCCCTTCTTATCATCTTAAGAACCTTCATCGGCCCCAAAAACCCCTACATGGAAATTTTCACGCCGACCGGTTCAGTAGTGTTTGATTCAATAAGGAACATACGGACACACAGACAGAAATCCATTTTTATAGGTATAGATTAGAGGATTTTCGTAGAATGTGTAATGTGTATTAATGACACATTATTAAGGTAGTTTCCGGTAGCGTGTAACCGGCACAGAGAGACAGTGTCGGAGTCGGTTGACACGTAAATGGGACGAGCAGTCAGTTGTGTTGTTGTGTAAGATAGCGAACGGCAGGACATCACAATTAACATTTGTAAAAGAGTTTCAAATTAGGCCTAAAATGGCCGAAAACTTCTGAAGGCCTGAATCCCAAATTAGGCATAAATGCCAAAAAGGGCCAAAATAGAAATGAAATATGACTTCAGCTTATAGTTAAACTTAATGGGTTAAACTAAATTAAACTTAAAAATGGGTTAATCACAGAAGTGTCGTGGGCGCAAAAAGGGTAACTTGTGATGAATCTGTTTTTGAAATTTTTTCGACCGTCTGATATTTTAAAGAAGCTGAAGTCAGTTGCATTCACACGGAATAAACGAAAAATTCATCTTTCGTACCATCAAGTCGTACGAGGAAACTGGTTCATGGAAATTACTTCCCAAACCTGGCCGTAAACGCACTGTAAGGACAACGGAGGCCATCAAACGATTAAGAGAGCGAATTCGACGGAAACCAGATCAGTCTGGATGTAAGATGGCCAAGGAAGTGGGAATTTCACAGTCAACCGTGTAGAATATTTTGAAAGTTGATCATTCTATATGAAAACTAACGGGTGCACAGTTTGACTAAAAAGCGGAGGGTTGTAAGAGTCGAAAGATATCGGCAGCTGCTCAAGCGGCACGGTGCTTGTGACACTCTGTTTTCGGACGAAAGAATGTTCCTGCTACTTGATGCTCACAACCAAGAAAATGTTCAGATATATGCAGCACATATCTCCGACATTCCTGCGGACAAACTGGCTGTTCAAAGGTTCCAAAATGTTTCTAGGGTGATGGTGTAGGGATGTTTCTCCAGAAATTTTAAGATTCCATTGCATTGTTGTTCATTGAATCTGGTGTCATCGATAATGTTTTGAAGAAAAATTTGCTTCCCACCGTCAAAAAACACTACAAGAATGCTCCATACTGCTTCCAACAATATTCTGCAGCGTCTCACCAGACGAAAGCTACACAAGCTTGATGTGAAGATAATTTGCTGGATTTTATTTCTTCGAAGGAGTGGTCTACGTCTTCGCCAGATTTGAATCCACTCGACTTCTATGCATGGGGTTACAAGCTAGGCAAACTAGGGAGCAGCAAAAGATTGACTGTGCATACTTTCGAACAACGTTTGAAGAAAATTTGGGATGATATGCCTAAGGATATCGTGCGATTGTGACTCAACAGCGATTGTGACTCAACAGCGATTGTGACTGGTAATTAAAGCAAAGGGAAAAAGATTGAAATTGGACTAATTTAAGACAAATGTTATGGATGCTTTGTACACGAAATACACTCAAAATTTAAATTTATACAAGCGGTTCGGTCCACT
Organism: Sabethes cyaneus; assembly: GCF_943734655.1. Lineage (NCBI taxonomy): Eukaryota > Metazoa > Arthropoda > Insecta > Diptera > Culicidae > Sabethes > Sabethes cyaneus. Next base: position 45,320,887 of record NC_071355.1, read on the forward strand.
ATTTCGAGGTATTAAAAATGTAATTCTTATTTTTTAACCATTTTCGACCAATCAAGTGCAAAAGTTCCAATTTTTGAAGACCTCGTGACAGTAGTGACCCCGTTTCAGCGAGAATTACTCAATAAACTTGTTCAAAGACACCATTCTTGAAAAAATACGAATTTGTACGCTATGATTTTGATGGTTTTGTTCTGCTGCATGAAGATTCTCGAGGTATTCTCCATTGGATTTAGATCTGTAAATAAGCATGTTTCAAACGACATTTAAAAATGTGTAGACTTTAGAGAGGTTAAACTTCCATAATGTATTTTTCATAAAATTTCTTCAACTTCTTCGCTCCTAAACTCCTGGTAATTTGATATTTGATTTGATATTTGAGAAATAGCGACCTGCCTAAATATTTCCATTCCACTTCCACGTGTTCTGCTCTCAGACTGCTCAACTGCTGTCAAGGTTCTGGATGGAGTTGTCCCAGAACAGGAAACTCTATCTAGGCGTACATCAATGAACTGGCACCATCACCTTTACTAGAATCATCTTAATTTGTAAAAAAGAGCAAGTAGAATAAACATTAAACATGCGTCACCATGCGTCTCCATTGTAGCTTACTCTTATGGAGGCGCTTTATATTTTACCATTGAACAGAGCATTCACTGCTTCCACAGAAATAAATTTTACCTATCTGAAAGCGTCTGGACAGATTTGCTACCTTGGGAATTTTTCCCCGCTGACAACGAGCTTTTAAGCCATAACCATGACGTGCAATTCCGCCGGTCATACTTTTTCAACGTAAATACAAACTGACAACAACTGAAGGCAGTGTGATACCGGTCGAATTGGAATAGGTTTTCCCGGTAAAAAAATTGTACGAAGATAAAGGACCGAATCCATCACCCGTTCGAAAGGATCGAATCAAAACAGAAAGGTCCGGAAAGGCGAAAAACATTCTGTTCACGAGCTTTTTATCAACGGCTTTCATGATGCCTACCATCGTCGGCAACAAAGGGCACCTTAAAAGTAGCAGCGACCATACCAAACCATGCCATTCCACAGCACAGGCTTGGCTGCGACGGAGAAGCAACTTTTATTTGTTGACCCATCAACCAGCCATCCAGAGCGCATGTATTTCATTCATGATTCCCGCTGCTTTGCTCTTTTTTTTGTTTTTAACGCGTAAAGCCAACTGCAATCAATCCGCACAGCCGCGGCTGCTTCTCACCAAATGCCGATAGCAGGTCGACCCTAGGAAAACAAAAACCTAGTGGTGATAAAGTATCGGTAGTAAAAAATTTGTCAAACCCGCCGGATATCAAGCATTTTACCACTCGGTCCATTCTCCGACCGACCGGTCTGTTGCATCCGGTGAAATTTATTTCATCACACACAAACTATAACCCGAAAGCTCATACATTTCATCAACCGACATACTGCAGAGGCCCGAAGCATAAAGCTGATTCTGAACTTTCATCAGAACAAGTGAAATACGAGGCTGCGTGTGTAATGAATGATCCGCGAAAAAGTAGAAAAATAAAAATTCAACACAAATTTTAATTCTCTCCGTCGAACAAAAAATAAAAAAAAAACGCACTCACAATACTAGTTTGTTTTTCAATTAAAAATATATGGTTTATGAGAAGCTCTATCGAAGTGATAACTGCGTCGATTCTTGCCGGGAATGTACACTCATGACTGAATGCTGGGTGAGAGGAGGTGGTGGACACTACTCACGACCGAGAGAACGAAATTCAAAATAAATATATGTATTCTCATATCGATCTGCACAGCAAAGCGAGTATGTGCACAGCACTTTGGCATTCCAGTAAAGTCCCAATATTTGCTTTGAGCTTCTCCGTGTTCCAAATTTCATCAAACTGCGGTGCGGTGAACCTCAATCCCTGCCTGTCTGCCTGCCTGCATCGTGGCATTCCCTTTTTCGGCACAATAATCGGTTTTGTTTTTCTGCTCCACTACAATCGATGCTGCTGCACCGATGCGATGATGGCGGTCCAGCGATTTTTGAGCCAGCGAACCGATTGCTAATGGAAGAACAACAAAAAATTATAATTCCTTTTTTGAAAAGCGATCTTTCTACTCTACGGCCAATCACAGTCGGAATTTATTTCAACCCAAATTCAAATTACTATAGCTTATTTTTTCACTCGAACTTCGAAGCAGTAACTTCCATCGTGGGAAAATATTTGCTAAGCAAGAAAAAACTTTGCCAGTAGCAAAATAAACCGTCCCAACCGTCAAACAGCACTCAAATTATCTATCCCCTGCAATCACTCTGCAGCCTTTTTATGAAGAAATAATAAAATCGATCCTCTGTATCGTGACGTATAAACAGCAAACAATAAAACAAACTACCGAAAGTGCCTTGCACAATAAAATAAATTGCACTGTTGCATAACATGTGAGCTTTCCATTCCGATATTAGTCAAGGAAAGCACAGATGAGAAAACGGCAAAAAGCTATAAATCGAGAAAAGAACTTCCAAGTTCGTGTTTTCCCAAACAACGGTAAAAAGGCCAATGATTTCTCCGTCCTTGCTCTCGTCCCCGTGGAGGCCCGGCCGGCCGGTCGGCAGCTCCGGTCGCTCGTCGGAACTGAAATAGCTCGACTGCAGAAAGCTCCCCAATCCAATGATTCCATATTGATTTCCGTTGAAATTTTATCATTATGAAGAAAGATCTTCAACCCCTGGGCCCCCCATGGTCCGTTCCCACTCCGATTGAGTGCTGAGAAGTAAAAGACAGAGCTGGAAGAGACGGGAAAAAACTTTTCTGCCCGGAGCCTTTTTTTATTGATGGCCTCCGGATTGGCCAAATGGGATTTCTAATGTACGCCTCCGGGCGTGTTCGGATCGCACACTAATTGTGTGCGGCCCGTTGTTGTCGGAATGGATGTAAATTAATTTTATGCTTTTGCTCGGTTTCTCAGTAATAGTGTGTTATATTTGTTTTGAAATTCTCTTTTGAAAATAATCCTTATATGATCTCGAATTGAGGTAAGCAACAATTATTAAATGCAATGAAATAGTTAGAAATAAAACAAATTTAAGTGGAATTACGAGCTAATTAAGTCAAAGAAAAGAAAATTAAAAACTTATTTTCTATACACATCCAGACGGTTGACGTAGGACTCACATTAGGTAGGGGTTTAAAGTAAATATCTGAATATCAAAAGAAACTTTGATATTGACGGCTCTAAAATGGAATGTAATTCGTGATTTGTGTTGACTATTGCACGCGTTCGCGTTCTATGATCCGGATCCAGAGGTGGGCATAACCAGATCGTGGTATTGCTGTTGTTGCTATGACCGTCCATTGAAGCAAAAGTTAGTTTAATTAACTGACTGCGGGCAACGTAGGCTCTTATATGATTGCTAAAAGTCTAAGAAAACTGCTGTTAGCGTTTCATCCTTAGAAGCCTGCTCGTGTTTTTATACGACGATTGTATTTGGCAAGCTGAGAAACCCTGAAAAAAATGTATGTAAAATGTAAATTCACGTTTTCTCGCTTATTCTCATTTTTCACTATGTAGCAATTAAATAAATTACAGAGCAAGATGACAAAGTATGGCCCAAGAAATGCTTATTTAACTGGCTACAGAGGACTGGTGGTGCTCAGCAGTCAGGTCTCTGAACGCGGTCGAAAGCGAGACGATATCGACGATTACCGACACGACGACGCACCGAATTGTTCATACCGTTCGTTGCGACGGTAGCACAAGGTATCATTGCTGAGATAGAGTTTAGAGCGACGCATGTTCTGATGCTGGGATAAGCGATATTCTGTTCCAACGTTATTAAAACTCTACATCTCTGACACATTCCAGCGTTACGGGACACTATCCCGACTATGCAGATCGGTTCCTGTTTCATCAAATCCCTGGCATTCTAGTGGAAAATGAAGTACTCGTTAAACAACTATTTTACAAGGTATTTGCCAAAAAATTAGTGAAACAGGAGGCGATTCATAGGGTAACAATCCCAAGTAAGAAATTTGGGTTTTATTACACTATTATGATTGCATTTAAGACCAAAACTGGTCTTGAAGACCACCATAAGAGTACAATAAAATTCACATTGTTGCTTGGGATGGGTGCTAATTGTGTCCCGTAACGCTGGAATGTGTCCTCTTCTTTTTTCACAAGATAAAATATGATTTAAAAACTACTTAATTTAAAAGCGTAGAAAAGATGTCTTTACACACTATAGTAACAACCCAGTCAGCATTTTTAAAGGTATAATTATAGATTACAAATAAGAGTTACGTACTGATATGTATCCAACAAAATCGTATTCGATGCGCAAAAGCCGCTTATTCGTAACATTTTGGAGGCGATATATGCACTGGGGAATAATTTTGAGCGATACACTTATATAGGTATTTCAATACGATAGGATCCGATTAAGCGCTACTAGCTACGTACAGCTATACAACTTTGTGCTGAAAATCCTATGTTTGTTAGCTACCAGCATTATAAACGATAGAATATCAACTTGTGCGTGCTTTATTAGGCTTTATTTACGAATCCGAGTTCGTTAAGACATATTTACGATAATTTTCGTACATTGATATACGAACTGGCTGGGAACTCGGGTTTTATTACACTCTTATGATGGCATTTAAGACCAAAATTGGTCATAAATACCGCCATAAGAGTATAATAAAACTAACATTGTTGTTTATTTTAAGACCACCATTGGAAAGCTGAGAAAAATGCTACAAGAAACATTCATCAAATTAGATGTGCAAAAGCATTAACTAAATGAAATGCAAAGGCATTATGAAACAATTAACAAAACAAAAATCGGTTGGGGGGCTCATGGTGAAAATGGAGATTTATTGATAGAATCCAATATGGCGAACAAATCCAAGATGGCGGCCAAAGATTTATTGCTCCATTTGAAAGCCCTGTTCTTCTCCTTTGTTAAGCGTAGCTACTAATAATCCCCCCCCCCCTCTCTCATACCTTTCCGCACTTTCTCTTTCACTATAAAAATTTGCATTACTTTCTATTATTGCCCTTCGTCAATTGTAAAAGAACTACCGTTCCAAAAAAATTTAAAAATTCGACTTTTTTTTAAATTGTTAGGCCCCTTGTCGAACGAGGGGTTCACTGTTTCGAGGTATTAAAAGTGTAATTCTTATTTTTTTACCATTTTCAACCAATTAAGTGTAAAAGTTCCGATATTTGAAGACCTCATGTCAGTAGTGGCCCCGTTTCAACGAGAATTACTCATCTATATATATAAAAGTGAGCGTGAGTATGTTTGTATGTTTCACCATAACTCCAGAACGCCTTGACCGATCTCCACCAAATTTGGCACACATGTTCCTTGATATTAGAGAATCAGAATCAGGTTGAACTCCGAAATGCCTTGACCGTTTTTCATCAAACTTGGCATACATGTTCCTTGACAAAGTTTTGTTTTTCGGCTTTGCAGTCAAATTGCTAATTAAAACGAACGTTTTTCTTCTACTTCCGACGTTTCGATTTGTATTAAATCTTTCTCGAGGATTCTATAAAAAGTGCATTTACAAAAATTGTTTTGTTAATATAACATTTAGACTTACAGAAAATTATCATTTTTCGTCTACTGGCTCTATTGAGTTGAGCATTAACGGTCACTTTTTTAAACGGTGCTAGCATTCTGTAGCAAAACGTGTCAAAATATCACAAAATATCACAATTTAAAAAAACTTCAAAATTCGAAATTTGGTACTTGTTCTTTGACATAAGAGAAAGGCACTGGTGGGTCAACAAAAAGGGAGGGGGGGAGGTTCCCTAATAGGTGGGGGAGGGTTCCTAATAGGGGGGAGGCCATAACTCCGAAACGGCTTGACCGTTCTTCATCAAACTTGGCACACATGTTCCTTGACATAAGAGAATCGGCACTGAAAGGTTTGATAACGAAATGTTTAGACGGTTCACCCATAAGTGACGGTAGGACAAAAGGAGGAGCTGATGATCGGAGGTTGCTGACAAGAAGGGGGGATTAGCGCCCATATGACTGTAACAATTTATCCGTACAATAGAAAAAATCAGAATATGAAACACTAAACTGTAATGCTCGCAGCTGTAGATTTGTCAAGTGTAATTATGCACCGAATCAAACTGAATTTCAAATTCAATAAAATACAGTAAGTAAAATTCTAAAACAACACAGTGACAGAAAGTTAACCCAAGCTTCTTAAAAATAGTACAAAGTAGACGCTATGTTATTAGATTGCACAATAGGACTACGACACACAGATATGACAAAAAAACGATTAAGTTTTTATAAGTCTCATCATAAGTTACAGCTAGAAAAACTACCTAAATTATTGCACAATTCCAGAACCCTTTTTCTTTTTCGGTGAAATAAATCACCGAAACGTCGGATACGTAAAAGCAAAATAATCGTTTGCTACATCCACTTGACTGAAAAGCCGAAAAATCGTCAAAGTATAAAATCTTACATATTTCGTTGACGGTCTACTAATAGGCATCAGGTTTGGTAATTTGACTGCATGTCAGTTGAGAAATGATTTGATAATGATTTTATTACAGCAGTAGTGTTTAAACCTTCACTGTTTTAAGAAGTTTTATCAACGCAAATTAGTTCTAAAAGTACTAATTTAGATTTATTTTGCACTGCAACCTTCAATACATTTTTTTTTGCTGGATACTATATAATAAAATCTATGTTGCGCGTCTTATACTTGCCTTTGAACACATCTTTCATTAAGTTTAATTAAGTTTTTATGCAAACAATGAAACTAAAAAGAAAATAATCAAATTGTAACGTACTATTTGAGCTGATAATACACAAACTTGGTATCACCTGCATGTTAAAATAGTGGGCATTAAGGGAAGGAACTGTATCTATATTCGTAGTGCTGCGCCAAGCCTACGTTTGTGTCCCGAGACACAGACCTTTCTACTTTTTTTCACATGGTTTTTTGTGCCTTTTCGAACCCGCAGTATTTTCTGCCTTGGGATTTTGCAGAGGATGCTATTGAATTTTCCTGCCGAGTCTCATCTAATGCTTGTTCGTTTTCTCTTAGCGTATTAGATTTTTCTTCTGAGTCTCCTTTGACATCAATGATGGTCCGTACATAGCTGCACCCTGGCATACTGAATATGGTGATAGCAACAAAGGGGAAATAGCTTCATGCTATTCATCATTAATGGCGCTTATATACATTGAAGATTTCCAGAATGCAATGCAGCTTTAAAAATCTGCAAACGATCAATCAATTTATCTGCTAAAAATTGAAATAAATCAATAGCTCAAAACCTGTATAACTGCTTAAATATATACATAATCCGATACTTGAATCACACTGAATAAAGTCATCTTTTCGATAACGATCGTACTTAACCATTTTATACATCAATGGCCGTATCAATCAATTTCATTCGTGTATGGTCTTACCGATTCAAAAATTTACATTTACTATGGTCGTACCGAACCATAGATTTCATTCAAAGATAAGCGTACCACATGTTTTTACTTATAAAGGGTCATACTGAACCATTTAAATCATCTATGGTCGTACCAAACCATATGCTTCATTCAACAATGATTTACCGAGTCTGCTTTGACAAGCGAATGGTTGTGGTTTCGAATCTTAGTAGGATCAGGCCATTCGATATCAAAGTGACTTTAGCATTGGTTTATTCTCAGGCCCCTCATCAGCCTTGTTTCATGCTGAATTCTATATTATTCCGATAGTTAATAGGTTTCGATAGGTAGTTCCGAAGTTCCGATAGTTCTATGCCCATTATAGTTAAATGCACTGGTTTAGCAGCGCCAGGGATGGCTATAATTGGGGACAGCGCTGTCATGTGGAACGAGGCGGATAAAGAAAAGAAAGCATTGGAGGAAGACTTTCCAATTACATAAAAGCACGCATAAAATTCAATAAGCATATCGCTCACTCAATAGCGATTATAGCAAAAATAAATGCAGTGCGAGTTATACAGGAAACACCCGGGTGGTATCACAATAGATCAACGATACTGGCCGCAGTGATGAGTCCATACAGGAAAAAAAAGTTGGCCCTGTGAATCGAGTCTACAGCAGAAACGAGCCTGTAACTGTCGCCATTGTGCAGAACCTAATTTGCCTGGCACAAAGTATTGCCCAAAACATGCTTATTCAACTGGTTGCAAGCGGCTGATGGTGCACGACAGTCAAGTCGATACCGATGATTGCCGACACGACTGTTCATACCGTTCGTTGCAATGGTAGCACAAGGTATCACTGCTGAGACGGAGTATTGCGCGTCGCATTTTCTGATGCTGGGATAAGCGATATTCTGTACCAGAGTTATTAGACCAGTTTATGCATCCATAAACTCCTGAATTGTCAGAGTATAAAATGGAGAAGGTAACATAAAGCATCTAATATAGCTCTGGTCGTCCACAGTTCCTACCTAGCGCAACCGCGTGGCCGTACCCGGCAATATTCCATCCTTGAAATGGAGTAGCCGAGTTAGGAGGTGTGGTGTCGTGTGGCACCGGTTGCCTAACCTTACAAATGTACAAATGTTCGATTAAGGCAAATGTCTTTTTACTTTGTTATAATAATAACAAATGTGTAAGAAAGCGTACAAAAGTGACAGTCGATGCAAGATCTGGAGGTAAAATCTCATATACTGTTCAATTCCGTTCGACGAAAAATCAATATACATCCATAATGATTTTTATTTGTTGTTTTTAAGAGGATCAAACAAGGTGTTTAATGTTTGATGTTATTCTGGAACCATCCTGCTGATATACCAACATTAATAAGATTTAAGGAAAATGCAAGATAAGCACTCTGTTTTCATTTGTGCATTAGGCTTATACAAATTTGAAAAAAAAGTTTATGTCACCCCCCCCCCCCCCTCTTCAAAAATTTTCGAAATGTGAAGGGGCAAAAAAATAAGCGTTATAACATTATGTTACATTCTTTAGTGATAAGCAGGTTTTTAACATTTTTTTTTTGAAAAAAAAAAACAAAGTGAATTTTTTAATCGAGCAAAAAAAAAGCATAGATTTTAAGAATATTTATTTAAGGTTTTAACGTTAAAAACCGAATCTATTCTTGCTTATAATATATACGTTATTATTTTCTATGCAAAAATATACGAAAAAAGACAAAAACGAAGGAAAATTTTTTTGGACGATTTTCGGAAATTCCATTGTTCGACTTTCCATTTCTGTTTCGTGCTAGAAGCTTAATTCAACTCGGAGACTCATTTTTCGAGTTTTTCAAACCGTAGAGCCCACAGACAATTGATTTTATAAAAAGAAATTTGACTCATATCCTACAAATTATTTTTTTGCCCCCAGATTTTTCAAGCCAATTTCCAAGGAATGGGGTGACAACAACTTTAAATATGATTTGCAATGGCCTAATATGCAAAAATAAACACTGGTTTCTACTCTTTTGTTTAGTTATTGAAGTTTCAATATTATTTTTTTCTTGACCCCCCCCCCTCCCCTTTCAACAATATTTTGAGACCAGGACATAAACTTTTTTTCAAATTTGTATAAGCCTTATTATTCAAGAGAAAAAATAAACTATTATCATATTATACTCGATTTTACTCGGGGCCCCTTTGTCTCTCAGTCACTTGTACATCTGTTATTTCTGGTTTATTTGTGTCTGACTCTGTCGTAGTCCAGCGTAAACAATTTTGTTAAAGTCGAGGGAGGAGCGCTTGATGAGAAGAATGGTAGACTGGATGAAACTTCGATATAAGATCAAAAATATATCGCGTAGTTCAATTGGTAAGTTGGACTTTAACCCAGACTCTCTCGGTTGGCGCCCGAGTGTTTTGACAACTAAACTATCTCCACACGGCACCCTATATTAGATGGTCTCACATCTAGTTTCCGTCCCTCCAGTCCAGCCATTTGCACGCACACACATACGTTTCACCCGCCGACGGTAATTATGTTTTGTATGATTGTTCATTTTGTTTCTACCATCGAGAAGATAAAGGATTATTGACTGCATTGTGGTTAAAGCTAAGCAGTCTGGTGCCGACCGTCACATCGATCAGCACGCTGTTGTTTTTACCACACCGGTAGTGTTTTTCTGTTTTATTTCTCTTTGACTCTGTCGCGGTCCAACGTGAACTATTTTATTAAAGTGCAGGAGCGTTTGGTGAGAAGAATGTCGAGAAGAATGGTTGGCCTCATATCGAAGTCTCCCATCAGTCCCATCTCCACTTTAATAAAACATCTGTTATTGTAACGAAAAGTTTCATTATGCAAGAAACAAAACCCATTTTTTCTTCATTTAAATGTGTCTACTCCCCTTGTCAGTTTCCCTTATGTTATCCCCCAGCTACTTGTAAATATGTCTTTTTCGCGATAATCACTATAAACCGACACCAAACCTTTTTAGGTTTTTGAACCTCCCCTTTGTTAATGGCCACTCTGTTTCCCCGTTCAAAAATCCAGCAAAGAACAAAATTGGTCATGAAAACCGCCATAAGTGTACAATAAAACTCACATTGTTGCTGGGGTATGAACCGAATTATGAGCCCTAAACTCGAAAGCAATGAATGATGCGAAGAGAAAAAAAGCGATAAAGATAAATGACACATTCCAGCGTTACGGGACACTATCCCTACTATGCAAATCGGTTCCTGTTTCTTCAAATCCCTGACATTCTAATGAAAAATGAAGTACCGTGCCTGCGGGTAATTCCGAGCAGCACATTATTCCGCGCACTCATCCTAAAAAACAATTTTTCAACCGTAAATTTCCCTAAAACATCATTAATAAGTATACTATCATGGAATACCATGTTCCTTTATTGTTTTTGGTAAAAATTGACAACTTTTGCTTCGTTAGTCTGGCCAAACCAAAGGCTATTTCATTGCACGCTGACCAAAACGTGATTTCCGAATGTTTTCTTAACAATTGTTTGTCCAAACATTTTTGCTTGAGCCATTTTCCGGCTTTTATGCAGTTCTAATCTATTAACGTTGATGAATGCAGTCCATTTCTTATTTAGTTGTTGCCATGTATTATTATTAGCGCGCTTTCTTATTATGCTCCAAGACGTTATGTACATGCTTGTCTGTGTTGCTAAGTCTGTTTGTCTATGGTTCCAGTTCCTACCAGACGTCCGGACCTAAAATGTACTCGTTTCAATTTTGGACTAATTTTGCCTATGGACTTTTTTTAGGAGGAGATATTTACGATAGTTTTCGTACATTGATATACGAGTTGGTATTTGCTGGGTTTTTTACACAGATCATAACATTATCTGCGTCTTATCTGCGCGAAATTACCAGCAGTCACGGTACTCTTTAAACAACTATTTTACAAGGTCTTTGCCAAAAATTGGTGAAACAGGAGGCGGTTCACAGGGTAACAATGGGTGTTAATTGTGTCCCGTAACGCTGGAATGTGTCAAATGTGTGTCGTTCCTGTGCTGTGCATGTGATTGTGAGGAATCTGCTGCTCGAGCCAAAGATGCTGATATCTGATACCTGATTCCTGCGCTGGTTGCTTCGGACGTACGCAGATGAGTGATTATTGTGCATATAGAAAGCAAAGTGAGTTTTATTGCACTCGTATAGTGGTTATCATGATCAATTTTGGTAATAAAAACCATTATAAGAGTGTGATAAAACCCAAATTGTTGCCTGGGTTATGCATACACGTAGACCTGGGCAGGTTTGTTGGATAAACACGAGGTTAATAATAAATGGCATGATTTATAAACCAGTTCACTGCGGGGTAATAAAGCAATGAAGTAGTAAACTATATGCGCCTAGTAAAGTAAAGTGCGCCTATATTTTATGTAGGTTTTATTTCTAATTCCCGTCGTAGTAAGTAAAGCCATTCTAATTTTCATCATTTGTTGGATGAATTTAATGAATACTCCAAAAGTTCTTGTGCTGATTTGACTAAAACACGCTTACCTTCCGATCCGTGAACTTAGAAATCACTGAAAAGCGATTATTAAAGCATATTATTGAAATTACGCAACTGACTTTATTTCTTAAATTCGTCGTACCGTTTTAAAATTCGCCCATCAAAATTTTTCATCGTCCGAACTGAAAATCACAACAATGTTTACGAAGCCAACGCGCATGTATTTGTGTAGGACGGCATGACAAATGTTATTCTGCAAAATTTCTGCAGGTTAGGCAAGTTTTCCTGGCTGTAGAGTAACGACAATGCCTTGCGTGAGTTATTTTTATTTATGAATGACGGAAATTAATACGATTAGTCGACTTTTTCTTCTTCATCGCACGAAAAAAACGTAGGAAATTTGGCTGGGAGGACTTCTTTAATGATAAAAAGCATTTAAGTAGATCTCAGCTCACTTTGATTGATCGCGTATGATAGACAACAAACTAAAATATTAGGGAATAACTAGTTTTGAATTGTGTGTCATAAAAATGCTTTTTAATAATTTGTGTTGGATAGGACGGGAATAGGCAATTACGACGAAGCAGCAACATACCCTATTTATTCTCTTCCCTTGCCCACCTAACACTCTGTATGAATTCTATTACTATGTGATTCTATTACTTTGTTTTAATAATTTTCTTTGCCAGAGGTACATTTAATTTCAAAGCTCATAGCGATTCGATGGAAAGGGAGGAGCTACCTATAGTTTTCTTTCAGAATATTAAATTGTTAAAACAAAGTAATCAAGATCTCTGACCAGATAGTACGTGGAAACCTCGTCACGTGGTGTTTATAACTTGTCATCACGGGTTGAAGAAACAAGGAGAATGCTTACAAGTAACCGGTACATGCATTTATATGATTAATATCATGTTATTAGTATCTAAAAATTAGTATTATTGGATTTCCAGGAATGAAATCTGCTATGTGAAATTTTGACACATAGAAATTCTAAGGGTGCATTATAGCGGGTTTGACATAAATTCAATCAATTTAATTGGTAATTTATTAATATATGCCAACATATTTCTGTTGGCAGATGCGTAATATCAAAGGTTTGCTGCAATTAAACAGGAAATGTGGAATATAAATGTAAATGCGACATTCTTCCAATAACCCTAAAGGTTACTTTTAAGCATCCCATTAAATCATTGCCAAAGGATATGCACGTGCATATTCGTCTGTAACAAATAACCGAAACCGGCACCGGATTGTAGGTGTGTAGGTACGTAACAACATGAACAGTTTCCTCTGATGCGCATCATTGTATTTAATATTCGCAGTAAAATAATAAAATAATGATTATCATCGCTCTGCGATGCGATGTCATGCAGTTGTATGGGTTGGCCGAAACCGGTGCGGTAGTGGTGCGGTGCGGTGGTATGATGGCAATAAAACAAGCGGTCCAGCAGATCGGGACCAACTTTAACAATCGCAAAAAAGGCAAGCCAAACCTGGGGGGAAGTTGGGTTTCTCACCGGTCGGTGCTGGTGCTGGTGGTGGTGGTGGTGCGAGAAACCGGAATTCACTTGTTTTATTTTTTATTTTTTACTTTCAGATATTTACGATTTCATCTGAACAAAGCTGCACCGATTTATTTTCATTTCGATGTTGCTGTTTTTTGTTTCATTGCCCCAAACAAAAAAATAACCGTATGTCGATGACGCCAGTAGTGAGTAAATTATATTATTTTCCGCAGAATCTCTTCGGCCGGCGCTAGTGCCAGCCCAGCCCAGCCCAGCGTTAGGTTGGACCATCGGAATAAAAAATGTGTTTTTGTTTCGACTGCGGAATTTGCGAACCTTTGATAGGTTTGCTATTAACTCAATTGAGCGAAAGGCCATTAAAATGTGTAATAAATTCAATAGTGCTTGACAAAGTGTCCCATCATCAGGATCATTATTATTTCCTTGTTATCTTTTTTTTGAACTGCTGGGAAACATCATTCACCATTACTTACCGGCTGTTATTTGTATCCAACGATGGATTAACGAAACCAAAAAAACAATGACAAACAGAAAATCAATGAAACACAACTGGTTTTCTTTTTCACTTTGTTACTCAGATTGTTAGTTGTTTTTCTTGTTTTATACAGGTTTCTTTACTTTAATACCACTTCATACCACTGACTGCTCTGCTGCAGTTGTTTTGCTCTTCATTAAAACAGTACTTAAAATCCGTATTCATCTCAATTTACATCCAATCCAATTAAAGTACTCCATAAACATTGAACATTCGTTTTGGTTGAGCAGGTGTGCGAATGAATGTAACCCTCCGTAACACCGGCCGTTTCCCCTTCCCTTTTTCCCCTTTATTATCAACTAGTACTTAGCTGGTTCGCTTCACCCACTTTTTTGTTTAAACACACTCTGAATGTTTTCATTTCGTTTTGTCTTTTTTTGCTTGTTTCTTTACTTTCATTTTCGTTTGTTTTGTTCGGTGAAGGTTCGATCAACTTGAGTGATTGTGTGAGTGAATGAGTGAGTTTTTTTTTCGATTTTTCCTTTCTTCGCCGGCTGTGTTTGTTTAGTTTCGAACTTTAATTTAATGTTCTTGCATTGAATTTTATTTTATCTAGATAGGTTTGTTTCATTGTTTTTTCCATTAGTATTACTAACTTGTAGAAAAGAAATAATGTACAAAGTTTTCGTGTTTTTTTTTGGGGATGGGAATCGTATTTTTCGGATCCAAACCGCTCGCGTTTCGATGTGTTGATGTGTGTTGAGGAGTGATACAAATTGGCTAGCGATTATTTACGATTTCTCGTGTGTTTTTTTCTCTAACATGTTTCTTGTTCTAGGAGTTTGAAGACGGTTTGATATTGATACATCATACGTAAAATAACCAACGCTAAATGAAAACTCTCTGAATTTGAACACAGTGAAGTTGGTATGGATTTCTCCCTAAATCAGGCAACTGGAGAGACTAATGGAGGCGCCAAGTATTTTCTAAAAATGCTCATTTCCAGTGGATCAATTTAATGTCGTCAGAAACTTAAACCAAACAGCGTCAGTCATTGTGCAAACAGCAATCAAAACCGACGGTTTGTGGACTGTTTCATCCGGGTTTTACCGATCTATCAATCGAATACGGGTCGAACAGATCACACTAAAAACTCCTGTCTCCTGTGCCCCCTTCCCATCTCCCAGTCCGATATTGCTCAATGGTTGACTGAACGGAGAAGATCAATACCAACCCCTTTGTAGTTGTAGTCGTATAGCTTTATCCATAGAATAACATAGCAAACATCAACAATCAACCAATCAACATAAAGGATATAAACGTCACGGGCGGGTGGTGGTGATGATGGTGATGATGATGATGACGACGACGACGATGTCGACCGACGGTAGGTAGAACAATAAAAAGAGCACCATTCGATAATGACGATTGTTTCCCCGTTCTCCCCCAGTTCTCACCTCTTTGGGGGAGAGGTGTAGCTCCCACTCTAGCTGCTCCTTGCGGTGCAAACTGTATGTTATTAGAACCCGAGCTGAATTTCAGAATGACCCGGCCGCGGGCGCGGGCGGGGAGAGCACCGGTCACCCCAGGCCCCTAGCGGGTATATGCTTATGCATAACAATGGGGAATCAACAAACAAAACAAAACATTAAACAATTTCACCATCCGTTGAAGTGCAGGGTCGCCCGTGACCGAAATGCAATCAAACTCGCATCTCGCTCATGGCTGCGTGGGGCATCTGTTGGGGGCAAACTTTCAGGTTCTGTAGTTGGGTTCCACCGGAATCCTGCTGTTGCTGCTGTTGTTGTTGTTGATGGTGGTACTGTTGCTGCTGCTGTTGTTGCTGCATGTGGGAATGTGAGTGATGCTGGTGCGAGTGCTGATGGCCGCTGGAAGGCGGTGGGGGCGGATGCTGCGCCGTCGACGATGATGACGAGTGAAGGGGCCGGTTCTCCGGCGAGCTATTACTGCAGGATTGCGGCCGGCCGAGGGTGGACGTGGCCGCATTCGAGCGCATGTGAACACCGATGGCAGTTCCGTTTGGCGGTAGTTTAATTTGTTGAGCCTCTAGAAATAATTAGATAATGATAATGTTTGGTTTTCGCTTGGTTCTGTTTAATGGTCGAACAATTTGGCCAGTGATTGGGTTGGTTTCGGTTTCGGTTGATTATGGTGGAATTTATGGTGACGTGACGGGCGGATGCGGGTGATTTAATCGGGTTTATGAGAATGTTGGGATTATCCGTTCGCTGTCAGGTGGTCTAATCGAAAGCCCTCAACGTCACTGGCTGTTTGAATATTGATAAATCGGTGTCCATGCTAGTAGAATCCACTGTCCCCTGCTGATACTATTAAGAGACAACGCAAGAGAGAAGTGCTTTAAGCTAATATTTATTCTCATCATTCCATAAGCAGCAGTGTTATTTAAGCCCCGTGAAAAACTTCTAATGTATAGTTTACAGCACACATTCTTGCTCAAAAATGCACAATAGTTTCTGTTCTCACAAGTTTATTATCAAATTGTGTATGATTTGCTCAAATGTCAATTCTAGACAAACTGGCAATAGTTTGCTAATGGTAAGTTTGAAAAGTTTGTTCGACAACTTAAATATCAAAGCAAAATGATTGCTCATAACCAATGACCCAATTTTTGTAAATTTTTCATCACTAAAATACTAGCAATTAATTATCGATTCCATTATCGTGGAAAATTTTGGAAAAATCTTTTCCCAAATAATATTTTTTCTGGATTGCTGACAAAAGTTAGTTTGCTTGGTTTAAGAGCTATGAATTTGTAAAATTGCTATGTTAGAGAAAATCGGAAAATTTCGCTTTGAGTTTCCTAAGAAAATATGAAACCTCGAATTTTCCGTTCATAAGTCCGTCAACTGTGTCCGTGTAGATACAACATTTGATAAAATTTGGTAGAAGATTGTCCGATAATTTTGACGAATGCTTCATTTTTAGTTTAATCATTAAGCACCTGCTGGATTTTGGAGTTGCATTGAGGTCCAGTAGGGTGTCCCAAAATAGCACTATGTCAGAAAATCTGGGGTAATGAAACTAATGAAACCAAAGGTGCTTTTTATAATATCCCTAGGCTCGGTCAAGACTGGAAGGAAAAAGGGCAAAATATTAAAATATTTAAAAGCTGGATATTAAAGTGTCCCAAAATAGCACAATGTCAGAAAACCTGGGGGCTCACCCCTCAAATGATTGCTTAGGGTGTCATAACAAAACTTTTATATGGCGTCAACATTGGTTGACACATTTGAGTTTTATCAAAAAATGGAATTTTTTAGGACTAAGTTCAAAAAAATATTTTTTGAGGTGCTAAGTTAGATGAAACAAGGTACAACAAGGAGCTACATAAAATGATCCATTGGTGTGAAAAACTTGTATCGAAATAAAAGAGTTTTACCATCATAATTCGTTTGGGCTGTCGCTTAGTATTTAGGCCGGAATTCGATCTTAGACCCTAATGTAATGCTATGTATGTTAGGCTAAACCACAGTTTTCATCTTTAGAGTCTATAGTTTTCGTTAAGGTGAAATTAGTCGTTATCGATTCTGCAAATTTCAAAAGCAGTTTTTTTGTTTGGAACAAAAATTTTGTTCATGAAAATATATTCGCTGTGGTCAGATTGGCAAGAAAAATGCAGTGAATACATTTCTATAAACAGAATCCCGCTTTTGGGCTCAAAAACTGCTTCCAAAATTGGGCTCTCCAATAAAAAGTTAATGACTGCTAGTTTCCCGTTAAGAGAACCGATTTAAACGATGCGAACAGGAAGGAAGAATAGGGTAACGACACCAGAAATCGCCTGTCTCTGATTTTTCAACATATTTTGTGCAAAATTCTTTGTTTTCTAGGTAAAATGTAAAAAACGTGAATTGGTGATTAATTTTATGCACTGAACTTTACCCAGCTAGCATTTTCATATGTATATAAAAGATAAAAATTAGCATTACGTACAGATATACATGCTAATAAATCGTATTTGATGCGCAAAATTGGCATATCCGTACTATTTTGGAGGCGGACTTCGTGATTAGAAATAAATTTAAGCGTTACAACTGTATATGTATGTATATACGATAATATCCGATTAAGCGCGACTCGCTTTGTAATGCTATACGATTTTGTGCTGAAAATCGTATGTATGCCAGTTATTATCATTATATGCGAAAGAAAATCAACTTGGGGCCACTTTATCAAGCTTTAATTACGATTTCGAATTTGTTAAGAGATATTTACGATAATTTTCGTGGATTGATAAACGAGTTGGTGCTAGCTGGGTACTCTCTCTATCATATTTTCAATGAGTGAGAAATAGAGAGAGAACGAGAAGAGAGAGTGCAGAGAGAGGAGAGAGTGATGAGAGAGAAGAGAGAGTGAAGAAAAAGGAAGAAGGTGAAGAGAGAGGAGAGTTAGTGAAGAGAGAGGAAAGAGAGGAGATAGAGAAGAGTAGAGAAAGAGAAGAGAGAGAGAAAAGAGAGAAGAGAGAGTGTAATCACTGCATTTTGTTTTCAAGAGGTGGAACATGCACGACTATTTTGAAATTGTATAAATAATTTGTATTTGAAGACAAAAAACCAGCAATCTGTTGTGGTTTCCTTCTCTCAATTCAATAGTCCGGTAAAACTAGTTTCAATCTCAAATCCAATTTTTACTTTAATTTAAGTACATTTTCAAGTAGGATTCCAGTATTGAATTCGAGTACAATTTCATGTCTAACCACAAGTCCACCTCAATTTTAAGTCCAATTTTATTTCCAATTTATAGCCAATTTCAAGTATAATTTAATTCCAAATTCACCTCTGGTCTCCAGTTGTTGCTAATGTTAAATTTAAAGTCTTATTTTGAGTCCAATTTCAAACCTAATTTAATTATGATTTCATCTCCGATTTCCACTCCAATTTCAAGTACGACCTTAAGTCAAATTTACGTAGAATGTCATGCCAATATAATGTTCCATTTTAAGTCCAATTTCATGTCTAATTTAGTTCCAATTTCAGCCTTGATTTGAAGTTAATTTTAAGCCAAAAAACAAGTCTAATTTCAAGTGCAATTTTAATGCCGATTTTAAGTCCGTTCAAGTCCAATTTTATATCCAACATCAAGTTTTTCAAGTCCATTTTAAAGATCAATTTCAAGTCTGATTTTATTTTCAATTTAATTTTCAACTCTGGTTTGATGTTAAATTTCAAATCCAATTTAAGTCTAATTTCAAGTTCAATTTTAGTTCCAATTTAATGTCTCACTTTATGGTCAGTCTAATTAAATTGCAATTTCGCTTCCGATTTCAAGTCCAATTTTAACTTGCATTTAATGTCTTAATTTAAGTCCAATTTCAAACCTTATTTAATTACAATTTCATCTTCGGTTGGAAATCCAATTTCAAGTCCAGTTTTCTGCCAATATGATGTCAATTTAAATTTCAATTTCAGCTCCGATTTAAAGTCTAATTGAAGCCTGTTAACGTGCTCAATTTTACATCCGGTGCAGGGTTGCCATATGTACAGGTTATTCTGTGTTTAACAGATATTTGAAATCTTCTGTACAGAATCTGTATGCATAGAATACAGATTTTCGTCAATTACACAGCTTAAACAGATTTTTGAGCTTTTACAATGAGAGTGAAAAAGACGGAAATAGTTAGCAAAATGACTCTCTTTCACTCTCATTGCTTTACTTTGGACAGATTTTTGCGCAGATATTTTTCTTCACTGTTTAGATGGCCAGATTTTTCCAACTAAAAACACAGAATTATATGTGGCATCCCTCCGATGTCAAGTTGTCCAAGTTTAATCTAAAGAAATTTTTTTTTGTCTAATCCTAATTAAACTTTCAACCCCAATTCGATGTTTAACTTCAAGTCCTATTGATGTTCCAATATAGGTCCAATTTCAAACTCAATTTTAGTCCCACTTTAATGTCCCTTTTTAGGTCAATTTCAAGCCTAATTTATTTCAATTTCATCTTCGATTTCAAATCTAACTTCATTCTAATCAAAATTTCATTAATTTTAAGACCAATTTAAGCTAAATTTCTTGTCGGATTTAATGTCCCATTTAGGTCAAATTCAATTTCAATCATACCTACAATCTTAAGTCCAATTCTTCAGTCCAATTTCAAGTCCCATATAATGTCCCATTTTAATAAAGTCAATGTCAATTTTAATCTTAAGTTTAATTTCCAATCCAGTTTCAAGTGCAATTTGAAGTGCGATTGAGGTCCAATTTCAAGTTGAATATAATGTCTTATTTTAGTTCCAATTTCAAGCCTAAGGCCATTGCAAATTATTTTTAAAGTTTTTGTCACCTCCCCCCCCCCCCCCTTGGAAATTGGCTTGAAAAATTGGGAGGCAAAAAAGTAATTTGTAGGATATCAGTTAGTTTTTTTATAAAATCAAATGTCTGTTGACTGTGGGCTGCGGGAGTTGAGTTCACGCTTCTAGCATCAAACAGTGGAATTTCCAAAAATTGGCAACAAAAATTTTTCGTTCGTTTTTGTCTTTTTTCACAGATTTTTGCATGGAAAACAATAACGTATATATTAAAAGCAAGAATAGACTTGGTTTTCACGTTTAAACTTTAAGTAAAAATGACTAAAATCCATTTTTTTGGTCGAATAAAAAATTCTCTTTGCTTTTTTTTCGCCCCCCCCCTTCAGTGGCCCAACACCGGAGGGACAAAAACTTTTTCAAATATTAGTGATGGCCTAATTGAATTATAGTTTTATCGATTTCAAATTCAATTTCAAGTGTAATTTCAACGTCCCATTTTAAGTAAAATGTTTAGTGATAAATAAATCTCAGTGTTACCTTCGATCTTAAGCCCCATTTCAAGTCCAAATATGATGTCCCATTTAAAAGTCAATATTACGTCCATTTTAAGTCCAATTTCAAGCTATATGCGAAATTTAATCCAATTTCCAATCCAATCCAATCCAATTCAAGTCCAATTTCAAATGCGATTGAGGTCCAATTTCGAGTCCAATTAATTATCCCATTTTAAAGCAACATTCAAGTTCATTTTAATTGCAATCTTGACTCCGATTTAAAGTCGTATTGAAGGCAAATTTCAAATTCGATTTAGAGACCAACTTAATGTTTAATTTCAATTAACTTCAACCCTGATTTGAAGATTAATTGCTAGACGAAGTAAGTCTTATTTCATGTCCAATTTCAAACCTCCCAGTTGGCTTCGACCTAATAAGCCAGTCGTCGTATGTTCGAATCTCGACTGGGAGAGGCTGCTAGAGTCAATAGGATCGTAGCAACTGATCCTGCAATTGTTCTGCACTCTAACCGGTGCCGGGGCTATAGCCCCCCTAGAAATGAACGCTAGTTCCGCCAATGTCCAATTTAATGTCCCAATTCAAGTCACCTTTTAGTACAAATTTAATTTATTTTCTTGATTTAATTGCATTATCACCTAGCTGTTTTCAAGTTCCATGTCAGGGGTGGTTTCAAGTCCACTTTAAGCCCAATTTATGTCTTATATCATGCCAATGAAATGTCCCATTTTATGGCCGATTTCACGTCTAATTTAATTTCAATATCGTCTCCGATCGCAAGTCCAATTTTAAGTTGAATATAATATCTTATTTTAAGTCCAATTTCAAGTCTAATTTAATTATAGTTTAATCTTCGGTTTGAAGTCCTATTTTATGTACGATTTTAAGTCCACTTTCACATCAATACAATGTCCCATTTTGAAGCCAATTTTCGGTTCATTTTAATTTTAGCTACATCTCCGATTTAAAGTCCAATTTACGTCAATTATCAAGCCCAATTTTAAGATGTCCAGATCTAATGTAAAGATTAATTTCTTAATTTTAATTAAAATTTCTACCCTAACTCGATGTTTTATATAAACAGCAATTTAATGTCTTAATACTGGTTGAGTTCCATTTTAGTATCCCGTTTTACGGTCAATTTCAAAACTATTTTAATCGAAATATCGAATTCAAATTTTCAATTTCATGTACGGTTTCAGTCCAATGTAAGTCTAATTTAATGCCAATCCCTGTAATTGATTCTAAGATCAATTGCATTTCCAATTTCAACCCCGATTTAGAGTTAAATATCAAGTCGAATTTCATGTTCAATTTAATGTCCCATTTTAGTGCGAATTATGGTCCATTTTAATTCTAATTTCATCACCCATTTGAAGTTTAATTTCAAGTGCAGTTTGAAGTGCAATTTGAAGTGCGATTTAGATTCAATTTCAAGTCCAGTTTGATATTCCATTTTGAAGTCAATTTTAAATTTTGCAAGCTTTTTTTATATCCAATTTGAAGTTGTTCAAGTACCCATGTAAAGACCAATTTCACGTCTAATTTTCATTGAAATTTCAACTCCAATTTTGGGTCAGTCCCGGCCTAGTGGTTAGCATTCACGCCTCTCACGCTGAGGACCTGGGTTCAAATCCCAACTCCGCAGAAGTTACGAATGACCCAAGCTGGTTAAAGTGACTATAATCGAACAAAAAAAAACTCCGGTTTGAACCTGGAATGAAATAAAAAGAAAACTTAGTATTCTACTAAGACGCTCCAAAAACTTCAGCCCGATTTGAAGATTAATTTCAAGCCCAATTTTGATTTAATGTCTTAGAAATGTCGCCTCCGATCTCAAGTCCGATTTCAAGTGAGGCAAGCCCAATTTAAGTCTAAATTTTAGGTCAAAATAATGTCCCTTTTTATGGAAAATTCACGTTTATCCCATTTTATGGCAATTCCATTTGAATATATTTTAAGTTCTACTTCAAGCCTAATTTAATTATAGTTTTATCTCCGGTTTCAAGTTCAATTTTAAGTACCATTTCCGATTTCATGCCAATATAATGTCTTATTTTAAAGCCAATTTAAAGTTAATTTTAATTCAAATTTCAAATCCGATTTGAGGTCAAGCCCAATTTCATATCTAATTTCAAGTTGTCTAATATTAGTTGAAATTTTATCCCAATTCGGGGTTTAATTTAAATGTCCAGTTTAAAGTCCCAAGACAGGTCCAATTTCAAGTCCTATTTTAGTTCCATTTTAATGTCCCATTTTACGATCAACTTTAAGTCTAATTTAATTCCAATTTCACCTTCTATCTCAAGTCCGATTTCAAGTTAAATTTAACATCTTAATTTGGGTCCAATTTTAGCCCCAATTTAATTCTAGTTTCGATTTCAAGTTCAATTTGATTTGATGAAATTTTAAGTGTTATTTGAAATCTAATTTCATTCCAGTGTAATGTCCCATTTGAAGTCCAATTTCATGTTTAATTTAATTCCAATTTCAACCCGGTCCCATTTGAAGTCCAATTTCGTGTTTAGTTTAATTCCAATTTCAACCCGGATTTGATGTTTAATTTCGAATTCAGTTTCAAATCTAATTTCAGTGCGATTAAGGTCCAATTTCGAGTTCAATTTAATGTCCCATTTTAAAGTCAATTTTAAGTGCATTTTAATTTTATCTCTACTACGATTTAAAGTCCAATTGTTTAATTTAATGTCTATTTTCAAACTGTCAAGCAGGCTTCATTCTCTGTTTTTTGCTCAGTAGATGCTAATGATGCTTTCTTCAACAATAATGTAGATAATAACTAAATATACAATTGCCGTTTACACTACTTCTTCGAATTCTGTTTCGTTGAGGCGCTGCAGTTAAATGAGGATCTACTGAAAATGAAAAAACTAAAAATGAAGCCTGCTGTCAAGTTGTTCAATTGAAAGACATACTCTATGTCTAACTTTAATTCCGATTTGAAGTTTAATTTCAAGTCCGATTCAAGTCTTATTTTATTTAGGTCTAATTTTATGACCAATTTAATGTCCCAATACAACTCCAAAGTCAAGTTGAATTGAATGTCCTAATTGAGGTTCAATTTCAAACCTAATTTAATTCCAATTTCATCTCAGATTTCAAATTCAATTTTATGTTCAGTTTAAAGTGTGATTTCAAGTTCAATTTTAATTCAATTTCATGTCCAATTTTATGTCCCATTTTAAGTCAAATAATTCCCATTTTAAAGTCAATGTTTAGTCCATTTTAATTCCAATTACAGCACCGATTTGAAGCTTAATTTGAAGGCTTTTGAAAAGTCAGTGGGGCTCCACCCTCTATCTGGCTATGTCTGAGCAGGTCAGGGAGGGGGAAATAGAAGTCGGTTAATAGAAAGAAGTAGCGTAGCGGATAAAAGTCATCTGATCTGCCGTTTGAAGCGGCGGTCTCTCGCATGTAAGCCGGTGTCTACTGGTACACCGAAATCTAGGAGCGATCCGTTAATTTTAAATCCGAACGAGCGAGAGTGGGTAAGGACCGCATACTCCCAGACGGCCAAGTCATCAGTCGAAGGTCGGGAGCGCTATTTTTCGCACCGCATCATTACCGCTGATTTGAGTTCGCATTTTATTAAACGAAGGACAATCATATTCGCTATTGAGATTATTGTACCAGCCATTATATCCATTAGAAATTAAGGGAGATTAAGTTAGTACAAAAAATGACCCATTCGGTAAAGCTAGTCATTCGACACCGTAACCTTCTTGTAATCCGACTGATTATTTTAAATTTCAAAATGTCATTCAATGTCCATTTTTATCTTTACCGGAATCATTTAGTCTATAAATTCATGTTTTACATCTTTCACATATTTTCTAAGTGAATTTCAATTACATCTAAATACAAATGCTTCATAAAGTAAATCAAATGACTTATCACGCTCAATACAATATGGTCGGAAACCCAATATATATTCAACAGAAATGAAGATCGCTTCCTTATCTTACTGCAAGCCTTTGCAATCTATTATCTTTATGATATTAATTGACAGACAAACAGATAAGCCGTTGACCCATTTCTCTGACAATCACTCCGATATAGGATAAAACCATTCCATCGGACGGAAGAAGTTCATTTTCATTGCCAGCCAGTAATTGTGACTGCAACGTCAAATATGCTTGAACATTATTTACACAGAACTCAGCATCTCAATTAACTACACTGCCAGCAGTGTCAAAAGAGCCGTGAGCCAACGATTTTCTCGTTACGAATCCTAATGTCATTATGGCGAATGTGAGCATAACGATCCGGATGAGGTGATGGATGATGAGGTTGAAAGGAGGGGTTTGGGGTGGGTGGCTGTGATACAAATGTGAAGAGTGCTCATGCCTGATCGAGTGGGAAATTGATGGCGTGAAACAATCTTTCGAACTACAGACTGCACTTACCCGCGTTCATGCTGGCCGCATTGATGCCGGTGTTCCGGGGCAGCGTCATGCACTCATTCCGATTGTAGCTCATCGGTATGTGCACCGTGCCGGGTTTGGGCAGTGTCATCATGCCGGTGCCACCGGTGAAGGTTGAATTTTTGATCGGTATCGTAATGTGCTCGGTGCGCGGCTTGTACGAGGTGTTATTAGCCAGTGGGATTTTTGCATTATTTGTGGTTTGACCTGATGGGACGTTACAGTTTCCACCACCGTCGCCACCGCCTCCACCACCCCCTCGGCCATCGTTGCCGGGGGAACCGCTCTTCATCACATTTATCTGCATCGAATTGGAACAGATGTGCGGTGATTTGACGTCGCCGGCAAGGATGAGTGCCCCGGTGTCGTGGTTTTCCACGTCTACTATCACGTTGGCGGACTGCGAATGACCCAGGTGGTAGTGGGCGTGCTTAATCGGATCAAACGGTCCCTGCTGGTGCATACCCCCTCGCTGCTGGTACTGCTTCTGCAAGGTCTTCACCTCCAGCCGCGTTTTGTCCCGCTGGTAGTAGACACCGGCGAAGATCAGAACGTTCAATATCAGCAAACTGCATCCGATGGCGATGGTGACGCTCAGGGCAGTCGAGTAGGCGGCATATCCGGCCGCCGCCTCCAGTCCGGCCAGGGTGTCCATCGTGGCATTCAGCACCGTCGACGTGGGCTGGGTGTAGGCCGTGTAGTTGCCAACTGGCATGCAGGTGGTCAGCAGTGACGGTTCCGCGGTCGTCATACCAACTGGATGAAATAAAATAATTGGAATGTGAATTTTTATCGACATGCCGGTGTGGAGCTACATTTGGAAGGATTGGTTCAACTCGATTATATCAGTGAAACGAAGAGCGTATCTTCTGGGCTGGCTGGTGATTGCTTTTCACGGTTTTAAATCTAACCGATGCACCGCATGCACAGCAAGAGATGCAGTCGTAAAAAGATAAACAAATTGCATTGAATTTGGCACTACAACTGAAAATTTATTTGATCGTTAAAATCAAGTGACTATCAATACAGAAACTTCGCAACCTCCGGAATGCAACACTGCTTTTGGCAGGTAATGAACTAACGCTGCTCGTTTTTTTTCTCTCTCGAAAGGAAACTCATTCCAACCAAATCGGTTTCCACGTAAGCAGGCAAAGAACTTGGCAAAGAGTCTTGAGCAAACAGTTTCGCAAAGTGCTGAACCGGTCACAAACGGTACCGCAGCCGGAACGGATGCCGGAAGTTGGGGAACAACTTTTCAAAGTTCTGCCAACCGGAAACAAAAACCATCACCATTTTTTTCTTCGTTCCCTTAAACGTGTCCGTATAAAATGCTAGTTGCAGCGCGAAAGCGTTGCAATGGATTGTGTGCTACTGCTGCCCTCCGGGGATCTGACCGGTCAGAAGAAGAAAAGAAGAAGGTTGGACACGGGCACGGCCCGATTAGAACCATTCTCAAATCTCCGAGTGGGAACGAACGAGCACGAGATGGCACAGGATGGATGGCGACTGTTTGCATGCTGGTGACCGTGCGTGTGTGTCGAAAAACACTAAAGAGTAGAATTACTTTTTTGGTGTATTTTTAGTTTTCCACTTTGTTGCTTTTCGCACGCCAGCAGCTTTTCCGGTCCAACCGGGGGGGGGGGGGGAGGAAGTTTCGCTTTGCTATGTGGTAACCTCAGCGGGTTGTGTGTCTATTTTTTTTTGTACTGATAGGGGTGTTCTTGAAGATAGACCGTTTGAGTGTGTCACGTTCGCAGAGAGATCTCGACCATCCCTTGACAGTGCAGAACATACGCGTCTGAGCTTGATGCACAAGGGAAAGCATTGCTTTTCCTAGGTTGAAAACTTCCTGAGTGTATAAAATGTGCCAAAGTTCATTCCCGGAGGCGAAGTTTGCAACGGATTGCTGGCAAGCAAAGGAAAGAATCACGTTCACTGCCAGCTAGTGCAACCTACGAGTCGGAACATGGAACACAAATAAAAGACAGCCCTAAACTAGCATTAGCAGTTGGTGACAATACATATAGGACGTACGTACCGTTGCTGTGAAGCGAATGTCCGAACTGGGGCCCATTCATGCCTCGTCGCTTGAGATCCTGCTCCAGGAAGGACAACCGGGAGAGACCATTCGGCTTGACGATTCCCTCGTAGATGTCCAGGTCGTCATGGTTCTTGAACAGATTGTGCCGCGCCACCACGTCCTCCATGCCGGCTTTGTGCAGCTCCGGTATCAGCCGGAGCCAGATCGAGAGCTGGTGCGCCCGGAAGTGATTTTTCATGCGAGGTTTCATGCCTGCAAGCGAGGGTCATTATGATGGTGGGAATTATTGTGTGCTTGTTTATAGAATGGCGAGAGAAAAAAAAATTGTTCAAAATTAGGGCAGCAGTAGAACCTACCGATTTCAAGGTACTTCTGGTGGACGGGATCGTATTCGTCCCAGTTGATGCTGCGGAAGCGATTCCGTTCCTTGGATGCCGTTAGGATGGAATCCTGCCGGTGGTGCTCGTTTGGATTTCTGCAAAGTTTGGAAAAGTTATAAGGTGACAAAGGTGTTTTCCACGTAGTTGCAAACACATATGTTAGAAATTTTTAATCTATTTGCAGCTGTTACCCAATAAAAAGTTGGCAAATGCTAGAAAAAGTTATCCTAACATTTTACGTGTGAAAATGTATGACACGTTGGTAGCGATCGAACCCAATGGTAGAGCCCATAATAAAAATTTATGATTCTTAATAAAATCTATAAAAATGGGTCGCAAGGAGAATGCGATAGGTCACCGATTGAAAAAAGAAAGAAATGACGTTATATTAATGGACTGGTTTTTCATCAGATGCAAACCTCATAAAAAAAACGCATGTAAGCTGCTCTGGTACCTACTCGAAGAACTTATTCGCGTCAAAAATATTTTTGATTTGTAATTCTAGGAACGAAATTTGAAAAATTTATACATTATTGGTTTCGTCTGACATGACGTATAAACAAATGATTTCAAAAGGTCGAAGTGCAAAGGAACTTGGCAACGCTGGCCGGTTGACACGATTGTTTTTAACGTCCGTGTATTATTATAAATTCAAAGTGTTAACTTACAATTTAATTCATAAAAAGTAGTCTACTTTGCTAGTGAAATCGTCGTTTTGCTGCCTAAGTGATGTTTATAGTGAAATTGTGCTAGAATTGTGGAAAAAAATCAATTTTATTCTTAACAGTACAACGCTTCCAGGAGGGGTTCATTGTTTAAGATTATTAGGCCGAAATTCGGCTTCTTGTTGTGGTTGCTGCTGATGTGTTACCTTGCTGCTGCTGTTGTATTGGGGTAAAAATTTTACTTGTGATACTATGCTGAATTGAGTAGAAGTCAACTGTGAGTACACCTATAGAGACATTTGTGATAACGCAGATTGTTCGTAAGCTTTTCGTGCTGCCCTTAGCCGCCAAAACGGTCACTTGACAAACGTTAAGCAATCAACGATCTCTGTTTGATTCGCATTTGGTCTTGCTCCTGCAATAAGAGTATGATATTTGTGAAACACTTTGCCGCCCAAACGGTCACTTGACGAGCAAATATCTGTCTCGTTAATTAATGAGCGGTTTGTTCTGGTAGGTTGGAAAACAACTTCAACGTTCGGTTTTGGAATAGCAGTAGTATCTGGATCCCATTTGCAGCTTCATTTTGATAGCCTATCGGTGGCGCGATACACATATACAGACTCAATAGAACTGCTTGTGGATACGTTTTAATTTGCATCTCAATCTTGTTATTCTAGTACTGCATCTCTATCAACACACATTGGTCGCCGTTGTTTTCATTTACGTGGCATTTTGATACCTATGTCAGCGAATTGCATTGCCATTCAACTCTCTGTTTACCTTTCGATTTTATTATTTTTTTTTCTTGATTCAGTTTTAGCTTGCTTTTCCTAATTGCTTAGAATGGACGACGCAATTATCTGTACTATTTGTAAAAATGAAGAGGCCGATAGCTCAAGAGTGTTAACATGTA
Organism: Sabethes cyaneus; assembly: GCF_943734655.1. Classification (NCBI taxonomy): domain Eukaryota; kingdom Metazoa; phylum Arthropoda; class Insecta; order Diptera; family Culicidae; genus Sabethes; species Sabethes cyaneus. The sequence goes on from NC_071355.1 coordinate 45,350,013, forward strand.
TGTACTGCTTTTCGAGCGCTCACTTCAAGTGTAAAAAATCATAGGGAATGCAGTACGTCGTATGAAAGATATAGATTACTTCTGCACACCTGATTGTTCCGCGATCTATCAACGCATCGTTATGACGCAGAATAGCAACAAAACCTTGCTGTCATCTTTTGCTGACGAGATAAAAGCAACAATTTCTGCTTCTGTTGCTAGGGAGTTACAAGCGGTTTCAAACGAGGTCAAGCAAATTGCCACCACAATTGAAAATTCCCAGGAATTCTTGTCCGCCAAATTTGACGAAATTGTTACTGATTTCAAGGACTTGAAACTGGAAAATGAAAACTTGAAGGCAGAAGTAAAGCGTTTGAAGAAATCGTAAACTCAACTTCAGGGCACTGTTCACAAGTTAGAAGCTAATGTCGACAAATCTGATAAAATTTCCTTGGGTAATAATGTAGTTGTATGGGGTATTCCGGCAGCCCGCGGGGAGAACATGCGGCAAATTATTGAACAGTTATTTTTGTGTCTTGGGCTAAATGAAAAGCTTGAAACCGTGGTATCAGCTGAGCGGATGTTTACCAATTCCAAAGATAGTAATGCTTTGATTCCCATTAGACTCGTATTTCGCGATAAAGAATCTAAAGAACTGGCTTTAAACAAGAAGAAGCAAATTGGGAAATTGGTATCTACCTCGATTGATGCAAAATTCACTGTTAACGGGAGGACATTGAATGTAACCATGCGCGATGAGTTAACATCACTGTCCCTAGAATTGCTTAAGGAGCTCCGTGAATCCCAAGAATTGTTAAATGTAAAGTTTGTCTGGGCAGGTAGGGGTGGCGTTGTTTTGGTTAAAAAGGATGAAAATAGTAAGCCAGAAATGGTTAAAAATAGAGAGGATCTAAGCCGGGTAATGAATCACTACATGAAATCTGCACACTTATTGGAACTTTCAAATGTTTCTAGCCAGTCTCCTTCGCCCAAACGTAAGAGAAACGCACAATAAAACTTTCTGGTGCCGTATTTTAATTCAGTTTTTATTTTTAATCCTTTTACAATGAATACCATACCGACTATGATACACAATGTCTATTGCAATAATTTACACGAATTTAATAAAAAATGTGATACGATTGTCACAAATGCTTTGAATGTTGTTCAGTGGAATGTTAGAGGTATAAACGATTTTGCGAAATTTGATGAAATTATTTATTTTGTGGATGAATGTAAAGTGGGTATTGACATTTTTGTTGTCGGCGAAACATGGATGAAGAAGGAGAATAGTGCTATTTACAGTATACCAGGTTATCGAGCATTTTTCTCATGCCGTGATACTTCTGCAGGCGGTTTGGTTGTATTTGTAAGGAATTCACTGGAACATAAATTGCTAGATAGTCAAATCATCGATGGCCTGCATTATGTACACTTAGAAATTAAACACCTGGGTCATTTGTATAATGTCATCGGGGTTTACCGTCCACCTTCGTTTGACTACAATGAATTTCAAAAGTTTTTGGAGGGTTGGCTATCATCTGCTACTCCGTCTAAACCATTTTTTATCATTGGTGATGTGAATGTTCCAACTAATCTGCAAAATAATAATGTTGTAGGCAGATATAAAAATTTGTTGGAATCGTATGGCTATGTGTGTACAAATACATTCCCGACGCGGCCAGTAAGTAATAATATTCTGGATCATTTTATTTGTCCTATCGATCTCGCCGCAAAACTGCAGAATTATACGATATTTAGTGATATTAGCGATCATCTTCCTGTTATTTCGTCTATTTTACTGAGTAATGGGAAACGGCAACAAGAACTAAAAATCAATATAGTCGACCGTGTCAAATTACACCATGAATTTTCAATGTTTTTAAATGATTTTTGTATTAGTGATGATACTGATGCTACACTAAATACTCTAATCACAACTTACAACAATCTTTTATCCGCATGCACTAAAACTTTCACCAAAACTGTTAGATTAAAAGGGGAGCACTGTCCTTGGATGACGTACAGCCTTTGGAAATTGATTCAAATAAAAAATAATTGCTTTGAAAAAGTCAAAAGTAATCCCAATGACACGCGCCTTAAGGAAATGCTTACTCATGTTACGAAAAAGCTTCAAGCTGCTAAGAAACGGTGTAAAAGAGAATATCACGAAAACATACTTGAAAGTTCTAATCATGCTAATATTTGGAAAAAGTTGAACGAAATTTTTGGACGTTCAAAAACTAGTGACCAAATAAAATTGCGAATTGACGGAAAAGTCTTAGACTCTGATCGCGAAGTTGCTGAAATGTTTAATAACTATTTTGCTACTATTGGAAAGAACCTGGCCGGTAAACTCCCAAAGTCTAGCTTCGATTGTTTGAAACCTTTAAAGTGTGTTAGTAACTCTATCTTTCTGAGACCCGCCAGCGTGAACGAAGTCACAATTCTGATAAATCAACTTGATGTGAAAAAAAGTAGAGGGCATGATAATCTACCAGCAGACTTGATAAAAGCCAACGTACGTCCATTTTCCGAGATAATCGCGAAGCTCTTCAACAGAATAATAGAAACCGGGGCTTATCCTGACATCTTTAAAATTGCAAAAGTCTCGCCTGTATTTAAATCTGGTGATACTTCTGATCCCTCTAACTATCGCCCTATTTCAACATTATCAGTTTTGAACAAAATCATGGAAAAACTGTTAACAAACCGGCTTGTAAACTTTTTCTGTGCTAATAATGTTCTGTACAAGTTTCAATATGGTTTCCGGGAAGGCTGTGGAACATCAACCGCCATTATAGAGCTTGTTGATAAGTTGATAGAAGAAATTGACGACAAAAAAATCGTAGGTGGTTTATTTATCGATCTTAAAAAAGCATTTGACACCATAAACCATGAAATTCTATTAAAAAAACTTGAGCGATATGGAGTTAGAGGAGTCGCTAATGACTTGATAAAAAACTATCTAACAAACCGGAAACAATTTGTTGCTGTTAACGGTGTTCATAGCACTTTACGATCGATTGACATTGGAGTTCCGCAAGGTAGTAACATAGGTCCTCTATTGTTTTTGGTCTTCATTAATGATATTGGAAACTTACAACTTCAAGGCATACCTAAACTGTTTGCGGACGATACGGCATTGTTTTACCCTCGCGCTAATGTTCAGTCCATAGTAAAAGACATAGAATCGGATTTATCAACTCTTATTGAATTTTTTAATGGTAATCAACTCTCGTTGAACCTATCGAAAACAAAATACATGCTTTTTCACTCGTCGCGAAAAAAAATCTGTCAACATCCTGATCCGCTCGTCGGCAATTTGAGTATTGAAAAAGTTGTGTCTTTTAAGTACTTAGGACTGCATTTAGACTCTTGTCTTTCCTGGGGCACACATATTAAGCATGTATCCAGCAAAGTTTCGTCGTTATGTGGGCTTATGAAAAGAGTACGCTGCTTCGTGCCGCATAAATCATTACTAAAATTTTATTATGCGTGTATCCACTCTATATTTCAGTATTTAGTCATTGTCTGGGGTCACGCTGCTAAATCAAAACTTAAAAAGGTTCAAACGTTGCAAAACAGATGTATAAAAATAATTTTCAATTTACCGCATTTATTCTCGACGTATTCGCTTTATACAAGCTTAGATCATAAAATTATACCCATCTTAGGATTGCGCGACTCTCAAACTATCATGTTTGTACATAATGCCTCACATGACCGAACTTTCCGTAGTAATATTATATTTACGACCAGGCGAAACTATCCCTATACTAGACATTCGAATGAGTTATTAAGAAGCAGAGCATCTACCAACTTGGGTCTACAACGTATCACTAATTATGGTCCATCAAAGTACAATTTGCTTCCAAATGAAATAAAAACAATAAGAAGTAGTGTCCTTATGAAAAGCAAGCTAAAACAGTATATAATAAGGAAGGTAAATGAGTATATTATTTAAACGTGTCAACCATTTATACATGTAGGTTTTTTCTGGCTTCTGCTAGTTTTTTCCCTGCATCTCGATTATATAGTAGTTTAAGTAACTTATCTGTGCCACAAACGACTTCACTATAAAGCTATATGCTTTTTCTTCTTTTTTTTTGTTTTACAGTTTTACGTGAATCCCTTCGAAGGAACTAAGTTCCATTGGGATCTCACTTTGTTTTTTTGTTTAGCTAAATACTCCGCGTTGTTATTTTCTTATATTTTATTTTTTTGTATGTGTCCACTACCAGGGGGTTCTCATTGAGAGCTCTTTGGTGTGGGGGTCAGAGGAGGGTATTAAAAAAAAAAAAAAAAAAAAAAAAAAAAAAAAAGTGATATTCGAAAATTAAGAGTTTCTCTTTATCTACATTGGAGACCACTCGTGCCTTCACTTTTTATAACATTTTTGAACTTGAAGTCAAACTAAAAATATGAAAAAATATACTTGACTTTGCGGTTCAAAGGTACATGGGTACCAGCGAGCCACATGCCCTGGCGGGAGTTGTGGGTTTTCAAATCCACCCCCCCAGTGACCGGTGCTTCCGACGGAGGGTCGCCGCAACACTCGCGGCCTGCGCCCGTCTCGCCCTGAATCATCTTGTGTTACTATAGTAATGTTCCGATTTTGTCAGCTCCCGATTTTGTCCACTCCCGATTTTGTCTACCCCAGATTTTAACAGCTTTTTATTCCGATTTTGTCAGCCTATAAATTTTGTTTAACTTTTGTGCTTTTAAACATAATTTATAAAACTTTTTAGCCTGCATGGAACTATTTTGATTCTCTGGGGAGAGTTTTTGAAATACTTTTATAGTAAAAGTTTTATAGTTCCTAAATAAGCACAGATAGAGGTATACTATATTCAGCAATGTGATTTATTTTTACTATTTGTACAACTTTGTAAAACATGAAAAAGTCATAGAATAACTATAAAAACAGCTAAAATAGACAAACTGATTTTAACGATTTTTCATTCATGAGAAATAGGATTTTTGTATCTTTGGCGAAGAGATGGAAGGTTACTGTCTTCAGCAAAATTTATTGTGATAATATGCTGTAAAACTTTGCAGAACATATCAATATGTTATATTGAAACTGAAGAAAATTAAATTTTTTAATGCACTTTTAGGGGGATTAATCAAAATTTAAATTCCGCTGGACCCTCCTTCAGTGGCCGAACACCGGAAGGACAAAAACTTTATAAAATATTTGTAATGGCCTAATTTAAAAAAAAATTTTTCTTGAAAAAGTTGCAGAGCATACTAAAATAAGCAATTTTGCTGATTATAGTAACTATCCATCTCTTACCGGGAGCGAAATATAATGATGTGCCAAAAAGGAGCACTTAAAAATCAATTATGCTCAATAACTTTGGACACAATTTTTTTATTGATTTCAAATATTCTATAAAGCTATTCAGTATGCTAAAATACATATTTTCTCTGAAGACTGTTTTTCACGAAGATGCATATTTAATGAGTTATAAAAATTTTTATCAAAAAATAACATATTTTTCAATTGATTTTTCTGAGATTCCTTTGGAGTGCTCCTGATGCAAATATTTTTTTTGATAGATAAAATATAGTACTTTCACCCAATGGTTTCACCCAATTTAAACATTGCAATTTCTTTTTCATTTATTTTATAACTTATTAAATATGCGTCCTAGCGATAAACAGTCTTCAATAAAAATGTGTATTTTAGCATACTGATTAACTTTGTAGAACATTCGAAAGCAGTAAAAAAATCGTGTGAAAAGTTATTGAGCATAATTGATTTTAAAGCGCACCTTTTTAACACGTCATTATATTTCGCAACCGCTAAGAGATAGACAGTTAATGTATTCAGCAAAGTGGCTTATTTTAGTATGTTCTGCAACTTTTTGAAGAAATTTTTTTTTTTTGAAATATTTAAAAAAAACAAAAGTTCGTATCACCCTAATAGGTGGATTCACGGTCACCCTAATAGTGCAGAAAGATGCGCTATATTTTATTATTAAACTTCTCCGAAGACACCACTCTTGAAAAATCACGCATATTTTACCCAATTGCTAATGTCGGCGTTTTTTCAAAATTTTACCACTGTGCAAAGGGATCTCAAATCATCATAAAATAAATTCATGCCTTCAAAACCCCTCACATATCAAATTTGGCTCCATTTGCTTGATTAGTTCTCGAGATATAAGGAAATTTGTATTTCATTTGTATGGGAGCCCCCCTCTTAGAGGAGGAAAGGGTCTCAGTACACCATAGAAAAAAACCTGCTTCCTAAGACCCCAACAAGCCAAATTTGGTTCCATTTGCTTAATTAGTTCTTGAGTTATGAGGAAATTTGTATGTTATTTGTATGGGAGTACCCCCCTCCTGAAGGGAGGAGGGGTCCTTATTCATAACAGAAAAAAATTTGCCTCCTAAAACCCCCACATACTAAATTTGCTTCCATTTGCTTGATTAGTTCTCGAGTTATGAGGAAATTTGTATTTCAATTGTATCGGAGCCCCCCCTCCTAAAGAGGGGAGGGATCCTAATTCACAATAGAAAAAGTTTCTGCCTCCTAGAACCCTCACATACCAAATTTGCTTCCAATTGCTTGATTACTTCTTGAGTTATGAGGAAATTGGTATTTTTTTTGAATAGGAGCCCACCCCTGCTAAAGACGGGAGGGGTCCTAATTCACCATATAAAAAAATTCTTGCATCCAAAAACTCCCTCATGCCAAATTTGGTTCCAGTTGATTGATTACTTCTCGAGTTATGCAGAAATTTGTGTTTCATTTATATGGGAGCCCCCCCCCCCCCTCTTAATGGGGGAGGGGTCTCTAACCATCATAAGAACTTTCCCCGGGTCCAAAAAACCCTACATACACACTTTCAAGCCAATCGGTTTAGCAGTTTTCGATTCTATAAGGAACATACAGACAGAAATTCATTTTTATAAGTATAGATAGATAAATGTATAGAGTAGGGCGGGGCATAGGTGCGATGTTTGAAGTTGTCATCAATTTTCGTGAGATATAAAGAAGGACAACAACATAATATATTTTATAGTGATGCAGTAACTCAATGTCTTCACATTCAACTATAAATCTTCTGCGGTAATAGTGTTTTGCAAAATAAATTCTTCTTTCTTCTGATCAAGTGCAGATTCGCACTTTTACCCCACTAGCGGGGCAAAAGTGCGACTACCGCGAGGGAAAAGTTCAAAGCTCGAATCCATGAAATTAGCCCAGCAGTAGCTAACAAAACCATATTATCTTCAACCTGCGTTATGTTTCGGTAAGGAATATTCTCAATTTGCACCTTTTCTATTTTGTGCTGGTATATTGCAGCCTCCGTTAGATCGAAACTTTTCCAAACGTTTGTTTTTTGTTTCATCCGCGGAAACACATTGTTTTTCTTCGACCAACATCTGTAGAGTACACAGTTTTCTGCAGATCTTTCATTTCTAGTATCTGTAATGTAGTGCCTAAAGCTGTATATAATTGGCTATACAGTTTTGCCTCGTCCATGAATCGCACTTTTGCCCCTTTCGTGAATCGCACTTTTACCCCGCTAGGCGCTTGACAGTGTTAGATTAAATTACGGAAAAGCGAAATATATTTTGTAAATTATTTTCGCCGTATTTTCAAAACAGATATGTGAGTGATGTAAAACGCTGCTACAAATTTTCAACAAGTAATATCCTCCTGTTGATATCGTATTTGCCGTATAACGAAAAATTACATCAAAACCGCCCTAAAATAACATTTGCACATAACTCAGCAACTATGCTTCGTAAGCAACCAAAGTTTACGTTAGAATCAAGCTGTCAAAGTAGTCACCCATCCATGCCAATGTAGAAAATTTACTCGGAATCTGCATCGATAAATCATTGAATCGCACTGTTACCTGCATCGCACTTTTACCCCTCCACTACGGGCCAGAAATTGAAATTTCGGGACAAATATATTTGCGGTTAAACGGCGTGTCTCAGCTCAATGTAGTCTTCGGCAACTTTTTGAATGAAAAAATGATGCATCTTTCGAAGGGGTCTTCCAATATTTACGAGTTACTTTAACAACAATTTAAGTAATAACTTTTTGAGTAAATTTTTTTTTCAGCTTTTTGGTTTCAGAATATAAAAGATAAACCAATTTTAAGTATTTTTTCTGAAGATTTCAAACTTCTATCTTTTACCCATTTTCAGCAATAGACCTTTGTTTATAAACGACCCCTCAAATTACATTTCTTCTTGTAACATGTTTATTTCAACAGACAGCTGAATGTGATGTTCTAGACCACATTTTGCACATAAAAGAGGAATATTTCTGCTGGAGACTGTTTTGCTTTTTCTGCATTAATTAATAACATATAACTGATTTTAGGCTAAAAACCGTTTGATGAAAAATGTATATTTTTTCAAGGGTGGTGTCTTCGGAAAAGTAAAATAATAAAATATAGCGAATCTTCGTGCACTATTAAAGTGACCATGAATTTACCTGTAAGGGTGATAAAAACTTTTGTTTTCTTAAATAATTTAAAAAAAAAAAGTTTTTTTCTCCAAAAGTTGCAGAAAATACTAAAATAAGCAACTTTGCTGAATAAAGTAACTATCTATCTCTTACTGGTTACGAAATATAATGATGTGTTAAAAAGAGCATTTAAAAATCAATTAGACTCAATAACTTTGCACACGATCATTTTATTGCTTACAAATGTTCTACAAAGTTATTTGGTATGACTGAAGTTTTTGGAGCGTCTTAGTAGAATACGAAACCTAAAAATAAAAAATAAGAAAACTTATCCAATTTAATTCTACTATGTGTATTTTATTCAATGACAGATACGTATTTCGCCTACGACTTGCAGGCTTCCTCAGTGTTCCTCAGTTCGAAAACAGACACTGAGGAAGCCTGCAAGTCGTAGGCGAAATACGTATCTGTCATTGAATAAAATACACATAGTAGAATTAAATTGGATAAGTTTTCTTATTTTTTATTTTTAGGTTTATTTGGTATGTTGAAATACATATTTTCTGTGACGACTGTTTCACGCTAGGACGCATATTTATTAAGTTATAAAATGTATGAAAAAAATCCGCACTATTCCCAGGTATTCCCAGGTATTCTCTGAAATACACATTTGGGCAGATAGCTTTAATAATTCCCTACAAATTGGTATGCAAACTAATTGCAGATACTTGCAGATGGCTAAGATATTCGGATTTTTCATCAAACGGTTTTTAACCTAAAATCAGTTATATCTTATTAATTAATGCATATAAAGCTAAACAGTCTTCATCAAAAATATTACTCTTTTATGTGCAAAATATTTTCTAGAACATCACATTGAGGTGTCTGTTGAAATAAACATGTTACAAGAAGAAATGTGATTTGAGGGGTCGTTTATAAACAAAGGTCTATTGCTGAAAATGGGTAAAAGGTAGAAGTTTGATATCTTCACAAAAATTACTTCAAATTTGTTTATCTTTAATATTTTGAAACCAAAAAGGTAAAAAAGAGTTTACTCAAAAAGTTATTACTTAAATTGTTGTTTAAGTAACGCTTAAATATTGGACGACCCCTACAAAATATGCATCAATTTTTTATTCAAAAAGTTGCCGAAGACTACATTGAGCTGAGACATGCTGTTTAACCGCAAATATTTTTGTCCCGAAATTTTAATTTCTGGCCCATAGTGCCCTCCTTACTCTATGTGAAAATAATCGGAATTTTCAATCATACTCAACAATAATGTATGCTTTTTAGACACAAGAAAAAGCACAACCGCTAAACTATTCTATAAAAATATGGTTCAAATTGTTTTCAAATAGTTCTCTCAGTATGCAATACTCGTTATCTAACTGTTCCCAACTATTGGTTAACGGTGAGACAAAATTACGCCTTTACATTTGTGGTTGTAACTAATTTATCTTATAACCAAAACGACTGAAATTTTTTTTAGACAACTAGAAGGGTATACCTTTCAAATGAATTGAAGAGTTCGTTGGCTACTTGAGTTTATAACCCTACTTTTAAAGAGGTTATAAAAACCTTCTAAAAAGTGGGTCACTTGGTACTTTTATAACTACTGTCAGAAGGCTGTGGGGGTCTCTAAATTTCATTAGCAGTTTTATAAACCTGCTGTTGAAAACCATTTAATATGATTTGATAAAACCTGGATTGTTACGCCTCTCTTGATTGAAGCAATTTCTCATGGAAATACAGAAAAGGGTGAAACCCAAAAATACTGTCAGACGCGATGGAAAGTAAATGAAGGAAATTATCACATATAATTCGTAAAAATGCAAGGGCGGGCCAAACCTAAGAGAATTTACTTGGGCAAACCTCGACCATTTTGACACTAAATAGCGATAGATAGCGGGAAAATGCCACGCTGTAATATTTGTGGAGCTCTGTTGAGTGTTTCTTGATAATGGTAACTGGCTTCCCTACATGTTACATGAAGGTATCCCAGGTAAGGTAGCTTTGAGTTTAAACAAAACTTTCGTTATCAAAGTTTTCATTTACAATTGCTATATTAAAATTCTTTTTTCTTTCTTTATTTTTGACTTTGCAAATCAAGCTACTTATAAATCATTGAAGAACAGTAAATGTTTTTCGTGAAGAACGAAAATTGAATAAACTGGAAAATATGATACAGATTGGCAAAAAAATTAGTGAAGTGGTATAACCGAAAATGCACTCGACCGACAATAGGTAGTTGCAGGTTATAAATATGAATATAAATTCCCATTAAAATCTCAGGCAAAATTTTCTCTTCATTGATTATTTGCGTGTTAGGCTTGATAGTACTTACCCGGTTCGCGCAAAGTTGGCCCAGTAAATCATGATCGCCTCGGACAGGGCGACCTCGGATTTGGTGTAGTTCTTGGGAAAGTGATTGAAACCGTCGACCAGTGGTGCACCGAATACGTAGGGCAAATCCTCCCCGTGGACCGTTCCCATTCGTTGCGGGTAATCGCCGTCCTTGGTCTGATAGTCGAACACGTAGAAGAAGCACATCGGACCGGACGGTTCCTGCCCGGGCAGCGGTGGCGGTGGGGCTAGCATGTCGCCCGTGTGCACCAGCGGTGCCACGAATTGAGCATCGGACAGGGCTGCCACCGCGGCGTCCCGGGTGTTGATCGGATGCATACTGGTCCGTTCCCAGTCGGTGTATTCGTTAACTACGGTGTAGAATATTTCACTAAGATGGTACGTGTAGGCGTTTCGTACGTAGGTTCGGAGGATTCGGTCCCGCCGTTCGCCTTCGAAACCACTTTGTATGTCCACTGCACTGAATCGCCACAGCGCCTCGCCGGTGACGACTCCGAACAGCAGGTCGTATCGACCTGCCGCTCCTTGAGATCGTTTTGAAGTTCCTCGGATAGGAGCTTCGTCGATGTCTTGATTGGTTCGACCCGGCCGGATTACCACTCCATCGACCGATGGTCCGAATGCACTGAGGAAACTCGGTGGCTGAATGTCAGCTGCAAACAGCTCCTCTAGTGGCACATCCCGCAAACAATCCACAATTTCCTCGTGACTCTTGATCAGATCCTCCGGAATTGAGCAATTGACTTCCTTCGCTAGACGAAGTGCGTAGATTACGGGATCCTCGACGAGCGCCCAGGACGAGTAGGCGGACCCCGACAGCAGGATGGCCCGGTGAAACAGTCCGGGCACCATCGTCGGTGAGGTCATTAGGAAGTTGATACAGGCAGCCCCACTACCGTGACCAGCCAGGGTCACCATCGAGGGATCCCCGCCGAACTTGGCAATGTTCTGCTGAACCCAGTGCAGGGCCGCCATCTGGTCCATCAGGCCGTAGTTGGCCACTCGAGCCCGGATTTCCGGGCTTGGGTTGGCATTTAAAAAACCTTCGGTTTTAGGGGAGAAAAAGTAAATCGATGTTAGTTTACAATAATTGGAGGACGCTGCGTTGTTTTTACCTAAGATTCCTAGTCGATAATTCAATGTAACTACAACTATCTCTCCGTAACTGGCCAGCACGGTTCCATCGTAGGGATTCCCGCTGTTCCACTCGAATGATTCTCCGTGTAAAAATACTACAACAGGTAATTTTTTGTCGCTTTGAGCGGCTGTAAGTGATAATGGAGTAATCGAAATCATTGATTATAGCTTAGTTGATGGGCTTCCTGAAATCGGCTCACTTACCGTGTGCAGGTGAAAATACGTTCAAGTACAAACAATCCTCTGACTGGTTGATTAAAAAAGGTAGCAAACGTTTCAAGTACTCTAGTCGTCCTTTTGGCATCTTATCTAAAGCTGCTGTTTCGTTATTTACATTCGGCAGCCGCTGGGGGCAGACGGGGCTGAATTTGTCAGCTATCCGGACGCCGTCCCAGGGCGAGGGCGTTCGGGTTGGACTAAATCTGAAATAGAGAAGAACAAAACATGGAAGGGGTTAATTAATTGCTATTCGGGAGTGTGCGCGTGCTTTCGTTTGTTTGACACTATTTATTAATGAGTGGTCATTAGTTTCGGTGTATGATAACAGCAAATTGTTTGTCGTTTGCATTACATTTTTGTGAATGTAATTTTTGCTTTGGTAAATCAATGGAATTGAATTATAAATGATTAGTAGGATTTGATCAATTATGATAGTTTATGTCAAACTTGAAATAATTCAACCAACTGGCACACGCTGGCATTTCCCGCCACCTGATTTCTGCTACGTCACGTCACACGAAACATCAATAAAAACAAACTGCACTGGCATGCAAACTGCAGCAGCATTCCCCACAGCTGTTGAAGTTGTTGCTTTGCTAACTTTGCTGTATTCAATTAGACTGCATAAAAATGCAAAACTGTGTAATTGCGTTTGCTCCAATTGATTGCCGGTTCGTTCTCGGCGTTGGCGTTGGTACACAAGGCGCTAACGCCAATATTTCGTCCTGGTGTTATTGGAAGGGAAGAACCCTTGCTCTGATTTTATTGCTCAGAGGAGCAGGGAAAAATGTATAAATTAGTTTTTCTTTCCATTACGAAGCAGATCTCCATATTGAGGGCAAATTTGTAGTCAGCAATTTTATGGTTTGCTCTGGGGCAAGTTTTTTTTCTCGATTGAATAAATAATATTTTATTCGTTTCTCATTTCGCACCCTGCGGTTGTTTGATGTAATGATGTAAAACAACGTGAATACAATTTCTGTAATTAGGTCGAACAAGTTTTCTGTTCATTATTCACCCCAATTGTAATATCGTCAATCAACTTTTTTCACCATTCAAAAAGGCCTCGTAGTAACACGAATTCCCAGTACTTCAGTCCGCATGCACACCGCAAATGCACATTCATCGAAGTATTCAAGAATCCCAGCTGCTTTCCGCCAGAGCTCGTGGGATTACGCTGGAAATGGCAGGCGTGTGCTACTGCAGCTCATGATGACGGCTTATTTCGAAAAAAAAAAAAAGTTTCATTCAAGGATATGCAATTCAAATAACAACAACATTCATTTACCGGGAGTACTACAGCAACCAACGGTGGAGATTCGAGTTTTCGTGGTCGGACTGTATAGGAATTGAAATGCGAAATGGGATATGCAAATTGAAAACTGCCGTGGAGTAGCTAGGTCTGCCGCTTTTATTCACCTGTTCACCGGGCAAATATGTATGTCGAGCACTGAAGCAGTGCCGGAAATTTGGAATATTATGAATACGAAACGAGAAGCGATTCGCCGCACTTAGTTAGGCATTACTATCGATGTCAGCATTTGGACGAGCGGCGTTCCCATGGCCATAGAATAGTAGGTATTGCTCCTGCGAGAAAAAAAAAGAAACTGTACGTACTGCAAGCACTGCAAGACTGCATTGAGCTGTTGCTGCATTTTGATGATGGAAATCAAATCAAGTTTTATTCGTTGCATCAGCAGACAGTATGATTTCAATCCAATTTTACAAATGTCATTTGAAGGTACAACCATCAACCATTATTAAGCTTCCTGTAAAGGTTGTTCAAAATTCGATTCAATAACGCGCTGGACTAATGTAAGGATTAAGCCCTTATAAAACTCATAAAGAATGCTAATTCGAAATAGTTTGACTAACGAACAATATAAATAAATTAATAAATTAAAGAATGGGAAATGATAAAAAAGGCAACAAAAAGTATGGTGGTCTGTGCCTAGGGAACGAACATGTGGTTCACGTAGGACAAATAAAGGCGGGTGCAATTTGACAACGTTCGACAATTTGAATATGTTCATCAGTTTGTAACGAAAACTTATATTTTACTGTATTATAATAAACCCTAAACCATTACCCCTGTCCGACCTGGCAATATCGAAGACTTTTACTAAAAATTAAATTTTAACCCTCAATTGGCCAACCGAAAGCTCAATGAACCGGGAACAGCACACTGGTCCAGAACCTTTCTTGGTGCGCATTAGCTTTGAGCGGGAAAACTTGGTTTTAGGTTTATGGAACCTATGGAAGACTTTTTTAAAATTAAAAGTTCTATCGTTCAGCGGAATTTAAATTTTGATTAATCCCCCTAAAAATGCAATAAAAAATTTATTTTTCTTCAGTTTCAATATAACACATTGATGTGTTCTGCAAAGTTTTATTTATTTATTTATTTATTTATTTGCAGTCAATCGTGTGTAGACCGTGATACAAGCTTAACCTAATGTTATCAATCGATTACATATTCTATTTATGTTTGCTCGTTTCTGCTAGTTTTCTGTTGTTATTGACTTGAATTACTTATTGTCCTAAAATATTGCTTCAATTTGTTTTTTTTAATTGTGAAGTCAATAAAATTACAATGTTGGTTGTATAGCACCATCATTTGATTTATGGGCCCGAATTTAGCATAATTAGTTCGATAATGATCCGTGGCAAATAGTGTACGAACACGTAAGTTTCTAGTAGGTGCGTAAAAATTTAATTTAGATAAGAGTTCGGCAGAGTCAATACGTTGTGAGACTATGTCATTAACAAATGAGACCATTGCAAATTCACGACGCGCCTTTAATGTTTCGATATTTATAAGCTTGCAGCGGTCGTCATATGACGGAAGAGGAAGGCTCGTCCAATTTAAATTACGGAGTGCGTACAACAAGAATTGTTTTTGTATTGATTCTATTCTATTTATGTGTGCATTGGCAAACGGAGACCATACCACGCTACAGTACTCAAGAATTGAACGAACGTAGTAAATGTAAAGTGTTTTTAATGTGTATGGGTCTCGAAAATTAAAGCTAAAGCGTTTTATGAAAGAGAGCATGTTGCTTGCTTTACAAGTAATTGTATTATAGTGATCTATAAACGTTAATTTTGAGTCTAGAATAACTCCCAAATCTCTAATTCGTTCACAATTTTCTATCATTTGATCTCCAAGGGAGATGTTGGTTATAGGTGTATTTCGTTTCCTACTGAATTTAATTAATTTACATTTGTTCACGTTTAGTTGAAGTAAGCTCTTCTTACACCAATTATAAAAAATTTGAATTTCGTTACAAAATGTGTTGACATCTGTCTCATTTTTTATTTCTAAGTATAATTTCATATCGTCGGCGTAAATAAGGATTTTTATATTCTTGAGAACGAATGAGATATCATTAACGAATAAAATAAACAATAGCGGTCCTAAATGAGACCCTTGAGGGACTCCAGAAGTGACTTGAATGGGATTAGATATTTTTCCTTTAAATTTAACAATTTGCTGGCGATATGTGAGATATGATTCGATCCATATTAAAAGTTCTTGATGTATACCTATTTTTTGCAATTTGAAGAGAAGCATTGGTATATCAATGCGATCAAATGCTTTACTAAAGTCGGTATATAAGGCTTCAACGTAGTTTCCATTATCCATTGCGTTAAGCGAAAAGTTAACAAACTCGAGTAAATTTGTTGTGGTTGAGCGTCCTTTGTAGAAACCATGTTGTGTATGAGTAATTCTATTTTTTATTTGCGAGAATACCTTCTTATTGACAATTGCTTCAAAAAGTTTTGGAATACAAGAGATAATTGCAATACCCCTATAATTATGGATATCAGATTTCTTACCAGCTTTGAACACAGGCACTAAGAAAGATCTTTTCCAGATGCTTGGGAAAATTCCAGATTGAAGGGACAAATTAAAAAGCCAGAATAGTGGAGTAGCTAGCTCTGTTGCTAGTTTCCTTATGAATGCTGGAGGTAAACCGTCTGGTCCGGGGCCTTTTGAGGAATCTAATGTTTCTAAGGCGTCTAATATTTCTAATACACTAATTTGTCTAACGTTTACGTCATTTGAGGATTCTGGAAAATGTGTAAAGTAGCCGTAATCGCGATCCTCTTCTGTGAATGTACCATAGATATCTCGGAAGAAAGTGGCAAAAAGGTCGCAAATTTCTTCTATGTTATCTGTGGTTTTTTCGTCCAAATGCATTCTAGATGGAAAGTTTTCTGATTTTAATTTTGATTTTACATAGTTGAAAAAGTTTTTTGGTTTTGATTTTATTTCACGCTCGGTTTTTTGTATATACTCTTCAAAGGCAACATTTATCGCTTGGTTTAGTTGATCACAGAGATCAAGATAACTTGCTAAGTTATTGTCATTGTTATGGTTTTTGTATGCTTTATGTGCCTTTTGCTTGCGATTTTTTATATTTTTTATTTGACTGTTGTACCATATAGGATGCTTTGAATGAGCCTGACGTCTTCGTTGTTTCATAGGCACCTCGTCTTTTAATATTTCAAATATGAGCTTATAGAAGGCTTCGACAGCCATTTCTACATTGTTTTCATTTCGAAATACATGTTGCCAATTAATATTGTGAAGCCTTTGTTTTATGTTCCCATAATTTGCGGATTGAAAGTCCGATACTTTTTCATATTCGCACTCGTAGGGACGCAGATTTTCATGTATAAATAACGAATATTCGATGGCGGTATGAAATACCTCGTTTTTCCATAATGGAGTTTGCGATTCAGTTACGCAGAAGTCTTCGCCTATGTTAGTAAACAATAAGTCTAAGTAGCAATCTTGCCTATTCTTTATGTGATTAATCTGATAAAGGCCCAAGTTGGCAGATTTGTCAAATATTAATTGCAAGGTTTCGTTTTCACCAACGACTGGGAGAAGAATGCTCTCGTTGTCAATGTCTGTAATGAAGTCAAGATTGCGTTGGTTGAAATCTCCGTATATGTGAAGCTTTATTTCAGGAGAGAGCTCAGATAAGACATTTTCCGTGACTTCAAAAAACTTTTCATAGTTTTCTTTACGTGCATTGTTTGGAGGAAAATAGACGGACGCAAAGATATGTGTCTCACCAGCTATTCGTGCTTTCGCCCATACATGTTCAAATTCGGTAAATGATGGAGTGATTATGATGTCTGAGTCTAGCTCTGATAGAATAGCAATTAATACACCGCCACCTGATTTCATTTCAGACAATTGATAATTACGATCATTTCTATAGACATTATATCTATTACCAAAAACTTCCTCGCTATGTACACTATCATCCCAACTAGTTTCGGTTACAAGAATTATAGAAAAGGAGCAACATAAAATATTCTTTTGAATTTCATTAATTTTGTGAGCACTTCGCATGCGGTTTAGATTTTGGCAGTATACCGAAACTTCAGTTACCGTAGAATAATTAAGCGAAGAAGTTGATGGGGTTTCAATGATTAAATTATTTGGTATATTTTCCAAGCAATGTTTGGAATGAGTATTAATAGTAGCGTGGTTATCAAACATATTTACCGAACTATGACTTATTTTATCAAAAACACGAGTGTTGCTGCAGGCAAGCCATACAATGTGTAGCAGAAGAATTGGATGCCATCGGTCGTTGCGGTTCATCATTTGTTGTGTAAGGGTTGAGCGTTTCTCCCCGCTGAAATTGTATAGCAGGTCTCAAAGGTGGTCCAGAGAAGTGATGTCTAGCAGCCGCAAGTAGTACTCTATCCGGGGGAAGATGATTTCGATGATTGCTGATGTTATTGTGTTGTGGGTGATCGAAAGAAATATAGCTGTTATTCCTGTTGTTGTTGTAATTATTCCTGTTGATATTGTTGTTATTCCTGTAGTTGTTGTTGTAGTTGTTATTCCTATTGCTGTTATTGTTATTCCTGTTGCTGTTGTTGTTATTTCTGTTGTAATTGTTGTTGTTGTAATTTCTGTTGTAATTGTTGTTGTTATTTCTGTTGTAATTGTTGTTGCTGTTGTTGTTGCTGTTGTTGTTGTTGTTGTTGTTAATATTTCTGCGGTTGTTGTTATTGTTGTTGTTGTTGTTGTTGTTGTTGTTAATATTTCTACGGTTGTTGATATTAGTCCGGTTACTATTACTGTTATAGTTATTTGATCCTCTGTTATGATTGTAACTCCTGTTGTTGTTGTTGTTGTTGTTGTTGTTGTTGATGTAGTTGTTGTTCATAGTAGCACGTAGTTGACGTTGAGAGCGCTTCTTCCGATTTCGCCACGCCTTGAATTCCTTAAGTTCCTGCATTTCGCGTCGTTTTATTTTTTCATCGTATTTCCTCCAGTCAGCAGACCAACGCTTTGTAGAACCAATGAATCGCCATCCCGAATGATCATTGCCATTATCATTATTCAATTCCTCAGCTATGCTAAGAGCGGGTGCATGTTGGGGGGATTCTAATTGAGTAACTTTTTCCGATAAATTGTGTATCGCACCCATAATCTCTGCTGCTGGCCAATTATATAACATGTCAGCAGAGACGGCACCATCATTTATTACATTAGACGTAGTTGAAATCGATTTAATTTCTTCGCTGATCAGTTTCAAGTCAGCTGAAATTGATGACGTCATTGTTTGTAACGTAGCAGCTATGTTATCGTTGAATGTGTGCATCGCTATTTCCATCATAGAGGTCACGTGGTTTTTAATCGACGTAGCATTACCAGCTGTGTTTCTGCCGGCCGCCAGCTCTTTTTTAACGTCAGCGATTTGTGTTTCAATGCGCTCGATCGTTTCATGTATGGCGCATACATTATTTTGCTGTGTTGTTCGATGAATCACTTCGGAGTGATTATTAATTACTTCAACTAACTGGGCTTGTTCCGCAGTTAGCGATTTCAGATCTATAGCGACATTTATTAGTGTTTGGCAAGAACTGCAGCACGGCAGTATATATGCCAGTGGGTCGATCTTTCTGTCTCGTTTGCGTAGGGATCCTCGCTGAACTGTAACTCCGGCACAGGCGGCATGAAATGATCGTGTGCATCCGACACATGTCAACATTACTGAATCTACGGCAGAATCCGCCAAACAAATCTCACAATTCATGTTCACAAAACTAAACTGTAAATCTAGCACAAACAAAACGAACAAAATTAATACGTGTCAAGCGCGAAAAGTAACGCGAGCAAATTTAAATACGTCTACACTGTTCAACGACTGGAGTATTGAGTATTGTATTTTACAGCATATTATTAAAAGAAATTTTGCTGAAGACAGTAACCTTCACCAAAGATAGAAAAATCTTATTTCTCATAAATGAAAAAATGTTAAAATCAGTTTTTCTATTTCAGCTGTTTTTATAGTTGTTGTATGACTTTTTCCTGTTTTACAAAGTTGTACAAATAGTAAAAATACACAACATTGCATAACATAGTATACCTCTATCTTTGCTTGTTTAGGAACTATAGAACTTTTACTATAAAAATACCCTAATTTTGATCCCGAATTACTCGCAAGAAGGTATCATTTTATTCAAAAATTCTCCTCAGAGAATCAGAATAGTTTCAAGCAGGCTGAAAAGTTTTATAGATCATGTTTAAAAGCACAAAAGTTAAACCAAATTTATAGGCTGACAAAATCGGGATAAAAAGCTGATAAAATCGGGGGTAGACAAAATCGGAACATTACTGTACGAATTTTGACAATTTTTGCATAACTTGTAGCACTACCCACGTAACATTGAAGTTTTTATTAGACTCCTATGATGATTTTTATGATGGTTTGTCATAAAAGCCATTATAAGCGTGCAATAAAACTCGAATTGTTATTTGGGTAGTCAATTTTAAGTAACTGGTTTGAAACTAGTATGCAGTAGACGAGACGAGAAGTAAGCTTACTTAAGGAGCTTGGTTATAACTACGGTTACACCGAAACAATAAATAACTATTCTTGGACACCGTTTACAACACTGATTCGCATTCATCAATTTTCACGAAATTATTGATAATACCATTATGATAGGTTGATTTAAAGTATAATTGTCCTACACCTAACAAGTGGACAGTCAGTTAAAATATAAATTAGCTAACGTTCTCTGCATCTTACTCTACTGTACTGACACTCTACTTTACAGCTATTTGCATGCTTGACAGGAATACAATTGAAACTATGTAAGGAATTGCAAGCAGCTAACTGACGCAAAGCAGCAAATGAAACGCTCAAAAACTATTCTCGGATAAGACAGTCGCTGTTTTTCGCCACTTTGAGAGTGGCTGCATCACGTCACATCTCACATGCACAAATATCTCTTCAGCCCCGTTTCCGTGCAAGACAACAGTTGCGAACAAATTCTTGCCGAATATGGATGCAATCTGGCAAAAGGAAAGGAAGATCGCTCAGTTTTCTATAGCGTTTCACTTTCAGGACATCAAATTGGACTAGATTCAATGTTTAAATATAAAATCAAAAGGCGACCCAGCCACAGGCTGAAAACCTCTCTAATATAGAATAAAAAAATATATAAAATAGGTTGAAGAAGAGGTGTGGTTTTGCACTCAGGCGTGTTTCCCAAGCACAGACATCAAATTGGTATAGGTTTAAACGTCGTAAAGAATCTTCGATCTGTTATTTTTCTTTTTCTGTCCCATCTTCACTGCAGTGTTGCCACATGTACAGATTTATTTGGAAAAGTACAGATTTTTCCGATTTTTTTGGTACAGATTCTGTACGGTACAGATTACAGATTTTTGTCATAAAGTACAGATTGGTACAGATTTTTTTGGGTGTCAAAAACTCATTTTTTTCTTTCAGTTTTGTTACTCGAAATCAATAGAGGAGCACCTCTTGACTTGGATGCAAACAAAACAAACGTGTCTGTGTTAAAGTTTAGCAAAAATATGTACAAATATCATAGAAATCAGTAATTTGCGATTTTTGTATTTTTTTAAAGCAAACCAACCAGGTTTTCCTATGTAACATATAAACTTAGTGGTAAAGATTTTGGTACAGATTTTTGAAAGCAAAAGTACAGATGAAAAAGATTTTTTTTTACCTTCCAACACTGATCTTCACTGTACAGTAGACTCTCAGAAAAGTTAACTCTCTGAAAAGTTAATTGTTCAGAAAAGTTAAGCGTATATCAGCTCTCATGCAACGCTCTAAAAAGTTAATTTTTGCCTTAACTTTTCTGAGAGTTTGAATTTATTGGTAGCCCAAGCGTTTCTTCACACACGTGTGTTTACCTTCTATCTTTATTTCTCATTTTTCGGCTTATTGTCACCTTTCCACAGTTTCATACAGAGTCGCATCATAACTGGGATTAATTTAAACTCTTGTATCGGACAGTTGCAACAATAGTTCAATACGGGTATATAGTTACTTCAGGATTTTTGGAAATATACTGGAAAAGCGGAAACTCAGATTGAATTTTATATGCAAAAGAAGGAACAGCAAGGAACTAAAAATTAGCGCGAACGCTTATTTTTAATCAAAACGTAGACTACGAAGAAACAAAAGTAAACTAGTGTAACCGACTGTTTTAAACTTAGTGAAAGGTATTATTTTATAAAAAACTATGAAACTAAGTATTATTTCATAAAGATTTTGCTACATATTTCATTCTATTACAACTTCCAGGTACATAAAAATATGTATCCTATATCTCGGAATGCACTTTTAGCTTTTGTGTTCATCATTTTCAATGACTTTTAGGACTTCTCAGAAAAGTTAATAGTTCGGAAAAGTTAATCGACCGATTCCCCAATCGATTAACTTTTCCGAGAGTCTACTGTATTTGTCATATTTTTTTTTTACCTTGCCTTTTACCTTTACATTTACCTTGCTTTTCTCCCGTTTTTTTGCTGCTTTCCGCCCGCTGTTTCCTCTTTCTTTTTCTCTTTTCAATCCTGATTGTTCTTTCTCTTGTCTGTTCTATTTTCATATTTTTTACTTCTAGTTTTGGCCCCATTTTCTCTAGTGTTTTGCTTTTTTGTCCCGTTAATTCCTTGTTTATTAATTGAAATTTTCATCTGTTCCATTGTTTCTCTTAGTATGTACTACGTTTCCCTCTTTTCTGTCACGTTCTATTTTTCGTTATATCCAGTATGTCTTGCGTTTTCATTTTTTCTCCACATTTTCCTCTTTTTCTGTTTTCGTTTCTCAATTTTCCTGCCCTCCTGGTATTTTATGCTTTTATTTTGTTCCTTTTCTATCACGTTACTTTCGTTTTTCGCGTCGTTTTTCTCATTTTCTGTCCAGTTTCATGATCGTTTTTCCTTCTTTTCTCACATTTCTCTTATTTTTCATTTTTTTTCTATATTTGATGTCCCATTGTGTCACGATTTTTCTTTCGGTTTTCTTTTTTTCATGCCAGTTTCGTCAAGCAGTTCATGCAGAGTCGTTATTCTATCATTACTCAATTTTCCAGGCCAAAATATTTTTCTGAAAGTTCGGGTACACTACTTCTTGTTTATGGTTAGACACGCCAGTGCAGTGGCTTAACCTTCTGTCTGAACAAAAAAATACATGGGGTCAATTTGACCCCAAAATTCAAACTTCTATATCTCAGCGAAATCTGGACGGATTTCCGAATTTTTAGATGTTTTAAAAAGATAATTTAATGGACTAAATGAAATGAACTAAATGATCAACTTTAGCGAGAACAAGAACGATTTGCACTAGTAGAACCCAAAAAATTTGCAACCAAAGAACATCGATTTTCCAGATAAACGCCACCTAGCGAGCAAATCCTGTAAAATGCCACAAGTAACTTTGAAGATCTCGTGCTAGCGTATCAGAATCACGTCAGAAATCTGAAAAAAACTGACTTTTCCAACTTTTTGTTTTACTTTTTGTGTTACCCCTCCTTGTAAAAGGTCGTTCCCGCCAAGTCGCCATGCATAATTTTATCATTTAGTCCATTAAATTACCTTTCTAAAACATCTAAAAATTCGGAATTCCGTCAAGTTTTCGCTGAGATATAGCAGTTTGAATTT
The DNA here is from genome assembly GCF_943734655.1 of Sabethes cyaneus. Taxonomy (NCBI): domain Eukaryota; kingdom Metazoa; phylum Arthropoda; class Insecta; order Diptera; family Culicidae; genus Sabethes; species Sabethes cyaneus. The sequence continues at coordinate 45,373,115 of NC_071355.1, forward strand.
TGGGGTTAAATTGACCCCAATGTACGTAAGTTTTTCGTAATTGTCGTAAATTGTCGCAAAACTTAAGTTTTCGAAATTTCTTGATCAAATAACTTCTATAATAAAAGATCTCCGGTAGACACACCTAGTCGCGAAGGAAGTAGATTAATTAATTGAAAAATAAACCCCCCCTCACCTTCCCGCTCTTTCCCCTCCACTCCGAAAAAATTTCATTACTTTCCCCTACCGTCCCTCCATCAATTGTAGAACCACCGTTTCTAAAAAATATTAATATTAATGCCTAACCGCATTTCAAGGTCCAAGACAAAACACGAGTTTGGTCTAAAAAAGTTATAGTTTCTCAAAGTGGCCAGAGGTCAAATTGACCCCAGTGCACAGACAAAGGGTTAACGATATCGGAAAACGATCCGGAAGATGAAAACAAATTACCATAGAAAAATATAGAAGAGAAATGAGGAATGAAAGATAAGAAAAGAAATGAAAAGAAATTAGGATCTGGACAATAACTGAGAATATGAGAGAGAAACTGGGAGAATTAATTTAAACAGAGGATTAGTAAATGTAATAAAATTGAAAAGGAGGATGTAAATAATAAACGGGAAAGTGAAAGAAAATTGTTGACTTGAAATGGGAAATCAAAAAGTGTAATCTGCAATGCCCTTTCAAGCAGAGGCCCGTCTAAAATTCGAAATAGTTATGCAAGAACAAACAAAGAGAACAGACAATTGAGAAACGTGTAAAGAGAATGAAAGCCTTCTTATTGTATAGCAGAAAGATGGAAAAGGCGTAAATAAATTAAGTGGAGTAAAAATAGATACAAAGAAGAAAGGAAGGAAGGAGGAATGAGGAATGCAACCAAGCACAACAGAAATGGTAAAAAGTGGGATGGAAAGCAAATTGTGAGAAGAAAATTAAATGGATCGAAACGGATAGTGAAAAAGTGGAAAAGGGTCAAAAGATAAAGGAATATTGCAAAATTGGATAACAATAAAATACCTTCCATGGTAATTATTCCAAAGATCGTCTTATCTAAGAAGGCCCTCCTTGAAAACCAGTTTTTGGGAGGAAAAATGTGATGTAAAAGAACAAATTTGGATTTCACGATTAAACTTTCTGTAATAACGCTTGATTTTTTCGCTTGTGTAATTAAATTTCATTGCTTTTTCGGGGGGAAAATGGGACGTAAAATGTAGAAAATAGTGGGAAAGAGGAGAAAAGAAGGAAAGCGCTAAAGAAAACGAGGAAAATTAGAAAGCAAATGAAGACAAATTGGACTGAAGAGGATGGAAAAAGGCAAAAATGGCATACAAAAAGAGAAAAAGAAAAGATGAAAATGCTGAAGCAGGAAAGTTGAGAAACGAGAACAGAAAAAAAAAGAAAATGGAGCAAAACAAATGAAAATGGAAGACAAACGAATAAAACGAAAAACAGAACGTGACAGAAAAGGAGGAGAAGTAGGGCATAAGAATGAAACAGACAAGATAAAAAAGTAGAACAAGAGTTAACAGAACAGGAAACAAAAAATTAAAGTGGAAAAGAGAAAAACTGGCTTGAAAATGGAAGAAAAAAGACGAAAAACGCAACAGAAATGGGTAACAAGAGAAAAATCAGGACTAAAAATGGCGAAAAAGCGAACAGGAAGAAGAAGAGAAAGAGGAAACAACTTGCAGAAACAAAGAAAAGACGTGAGAGAAAAGGAGGGAAAACGAGACGAATAGAGGAAAGATGGGACAGAAAAAGAAAAACACGTGACAGAAAAGGTGCGAAATTGGGAAAGAAAAAGAGGGAAAACAAGACAAGAAAGGAAAAACGAAACAAAAAATAAAAGAAAACTCATCCAATCCAATCCAATTACACTCGAAAGTCCGGGGTTTTCAACCTAATTGGCTGGTTTTCAGTTTTTTTTCTGTTCCATCTTTCCTATGTGTGTAACGTTTTCCTTCGCTTTTCTCGCTCGCCGGTAGCTTTCTCTTTCCTTTTCCTTTTCAGTCCTAACTGTTTTTTTTCTTTTTTCTGTTACGTTTTTCGTCTTTTTTCTTCCATTTTCAGCGCCATTTCCTCTATTTCAGTGTAGTTTTTTGTTTTCTGTACCGTTAATTCTTTTCTATTTCTATAATTTTCGTCTGTTTTGTTCTTTCTCTTATTATGTCCAGGAAATGTACGCCTTTTCTGTCACGTTTTGTTTTGCGTTTTAATTTTTTATTTCCATTTTCTCCTTTTTCTGTTCTCGTTTCTCAATTTTCCTGCTGCGATATTTTCTCCTAGTTTTTTCCTCTTTTTTTTGTTGTTTGTTCATCTTTTCTCATTTTCTTTCCAGTTTTTTTTAACAGTTTTGCTTATTTTCTTAAATTTTCTTCTCTTCCATTTTTTTCTATATTCATTTTCCTGTTTTTCCTTCCATTGTGTCACGATTTTTAAGTCGATTTTCTTTTTTTCCATCATACCAGTTTTCCTTCTCTAAGTGATTCGTCATTCTACGATTACTCGATTTGCCAGGCCAAAACATTCTTCTAAAAGGTCGGAAACCCCACCAAAATAAATTGCCATAGAAAGGTGTAAAAGAGAAATATGGAATAAACATGAGGAAAGGAAATGGAAAAAGATGAAAAAATTAACCTAAAATGAAAGCTGAAAAATTGCTGCGAATATGACGGTGAAATTGGGAAAATAAATTTAAGCAGAGGGTTAGTAAATATGCTAAAATGGGAAATTAGAAAGGCCGAGAGAGGACGTAAATGGTGAACGAAAAAGGGAATTGATGACTTGAAATGGGAAATTAAAAAGTGTAATAAGAAAGGAAATTATAGAAGCCGAATGTGGAACAAGAGAAGGAAGAATGTGGAAGGAAGGAAGAAAGGAAAAAAGGAAGAATGTGGAAGAAAGGAAAGAAGAATGTGGAAGGCCGAAAAGAAGAATGTGGAAGGAAATAAGGATGAATGTGGAAGCAAGCAAGAAGGAATGTGGAAGGAAAGAAGAATATGGAAGGAAGGAAGAATTTGGAAGGAAGAAGGGAGGAATGTGGAAGGAAGGAAGAATTTGGAAGGAAAGAAGAAAGAATGTGGAAGGAAGGAAGGAAGAACGTGAAAGGATGGAAGAATGTAGAAGAAAGAATGTGGAAGGAAGAAGGGAACAATGTGGAAGAAAGGAAAGAAGAATGTAGAAGGAAGGAAGGAAGAATGTGGAATGAACGAAAGAAGGAATGTGAAGGGAAGGAAGAAAGAATGTGGAAGGAAGGAGGGAAGAATGTGTAAGGAAGGAAAGAAGAATGTAGAAGGAAGAAAGGAAGAATGTGGAAGGAACGAAAGAAGGAATGTGAAGGGGAGGAAGAAAGAATGTGGAAGGAAGGAAGAAAGGAAGAAAGGAAGAATGTGGAAGCAAGGAAAGAAGAATGTGGAAGAAAGGAAAGAAGAATGTGGAAGGACGAAAAGAAGAATGTGGAAGGAAATAAGGATGAATGTGGAAGCAAGCAAGAAGAAATGTGGAAGGAAAGAAGAATATGGAAGGAAGGAAGAATTTGGAAGGAAGAAGGGAGGAATGTGGAAGGAAGGAAGAATTTGGAAGGAAAGAAGAAAGAATGTGGAAGGAAGGAAGGAAGAACGTGAAAGGATGAAAGAATGTGGAAGGAAGAAGGGAACAATGTGGAAGAAAGGAAAGAAGAATGTAGAAGGAAGGAAGGAAGAATGTGGAATGAACGAAAGAAGGAATGTGAAGGGAAGGAAGAAAGAATGTGGAAGGAAGGAGAGAAGAATGTGGAAGGAAGGAAAGAAGAATGTGGAAGTAAGGAAGGAAGAAAGAATGTGGAAAGAACGAAAGAAGAATTTGGAAGGAACGAAAGAAGAATGTGGAAGGAGCGAAGAAAGAATGTGAAAGGAACGAAGAAAAAATGTGGAAGGAAAGAAGGAAAGAAGTGATGAAGCTGAATAGAATATGAAAATAGTAAGACAAACAAGAAAGGAGATTAAGAGAAGCAATTTCTTCTTCTTTTTATGATGTTCAGGAGATTAAAACGACAAAGTTGACATTAGACATAAACCTGAAGTACAGTGATGAAATGATATAATCAGTACGGGTAATGAGAAGAGTATATTAGAAAGTGACGTAAACGAAAGAAGTTGAAGAAAAACAATAAAAGGCTGCGAATAAAAGATGTAAGAACAATAAACCTGAAAGCAAGAAATATAGACGAGAAAAAGAAATGAAAAAAAACGAAGAATTAGGCAATGTAATTTAAAAAAAAGATAGAAGAATCAAGAAGAGAAAAAAGGCACTCAGAAATTGTAAAATGAAAGTCAAGATTATCTGGAAAATGTAACAAAGCGAAAAGGAAAAATGAGATAATATGGGAAAGATTGGTGAAATGTTCTGGAGATGTAACAAATGAAATTAATTGAACAAAAAAGAAGATGTTTAAAAATTAGGAAAACTAATAGGAGAATAGATAAGAATTTAAAAGAAAGAACAAATGGAAAAAGTAAATAAGAAATAGACATTAAAGAAGACAAGGGAAAAGAGAAACACGTAAAATGGAAATATAAACCAATCCTTTATAAACTGGTTACGAAAACAGAAGTAAAGTGAAGAAAAAAAAAGAAGACATAACCGTAGGAAAATTATACCATCTGTGAGTAGTTCTGCAACATGAATTAGAACTAGTTAGTTGATTTACTAATTTTCTTTTCCGTAGTTCAAGCTAACATCCGCAAAATTTATCTTCTTGTTTCTCGAGCAAATTTTCCGAACATTTTTTAATAGATAAAATCATACTCAGTTCAATTCAACCAGTCAAGCAACAAGAAATCATCGAATTCACGTTGATATTGAAACATAAATTTAATAACGGAATAGCGAGAGCGCAGATAGAAAGTTCAGAGGAGTTTTTCAGCTCGGCGGCGGCTACAATCACTGCACACGTTTGAAAATCTATCCATGTTGCGAGCCCGGGAAGCGAACTGAATCATTAAAGACGGGCGCGTTTGTCGGTCATGTTCGGTCAATCCGATCGGGCTTTGAGGGCCAGTCTAGTCAAGTCTCTAGCTGCTATGCTTCGGCAATAAACTTGACAACGTGATTAGAATTCTGAGCATGCCGTCTGTTGGTCCAGTTTTCCCTCCACCGGTGTTTTTCGTGTGTACTGCTTTTCTCCAGTTTTGGATCGGACTTTTCGTTGGACGCAACTTGATAGTGCTTTAAAGTGCTTCCCGAATGCGGCCCTGGATATCGTTTGGAAAATCGCAACAGCTGTCTAATCTATCCCGATATGGTGCAATCAAACGGACTCAAGCGGGCGAGAGAACGAAAGGTATTCGAAAGCGGGTTTTTTTTTCGGTCCACGTTTGTGTCTGTATGACTAGGATTTCTCCCGAGGACCACTGTTCTGCTCGCTGCTGCAGGCAGGCAGTGTAGTTGGCCTTTTACAGTGTGCTCGGTTCCGCTGGGCGGGAAAGGAGGATGTTTTATGATTGTGTCAATATCCTCGATAAATTTCGGCGCCGGGCGGTGCCGTTGTTTCTTGTTTCGCCGTGAGAGTTTTCCCTGGCGCCGCGCCGCACCGGTGCCGGTGCCGAGAACGGGATTCACACAAACCGGTGAAACAGAACCCATTGGGAAATTAGGAGGCGTAACGCTATAAATCCGACAATCGGACATTTCGGAACATTTGGGATGGCTCTCGAAGTGGTTTGTGGATCAATTATGGAAATTTCCGGTACTGTAGAGCTTCTCTGGAAAGTAGCAAATCGAATTGTGCCAAGTGGTTCATTAGATATTAGCATATGAAGCACTCAGCACCGTTGAAATTGAAACTTTATTGATTGTTGATTGATTGATATATGAGCCCCGTACGATGGTAAAGTGTATCTTACGTTGAAATATCATTCGATTTCTGAGATCTTGAACAGGTCTTGTTTCCAATCAAGATGTTTCATAACGATGATAAATAAATTTGATCAAAGTCTACAGTGTATCCAATTTCTGTTGCATTTCTAGTATCAAATGGATGTCAAATAAAATCAGTCGAATGCGTAATTTAGAGCATATGTTGGGAAATATATGTAGCGTATGGGAAGCATCATTATTCCCATTTCAGATCTTTCCTCTTACCGCGAATCATCTTCCGTTCCATACTGCATCTTGCTGTTGCAATCCATGTGCTAAGCCCACCCTGACAGAATGCTTGATTTATACACGTGAGCATGGTGAAGTGGAGTGGCTCTCCAGCATCGCAACGATGGCCACTTGAGGTGTAAATGTCAGAACAAATGATGATATATGTGGGAGATTATGTGCCGAGTTTAATATCGTTGGATACGATTTACGACGGTGCGGTTCCGTTTCATCGCATGTTGTCAGCCAACTAAACGCAGTCGAGGATGTCTGGCCCACACCTTCCAAGTGGCTCAATTATTTCAAATGCTCGTAAAATATGCAGAGGAAACGTATTTCGGATCTCCGCTGCTGATGGTCGGCAAAGAACGAATCAATTCGGTATTGTTGATTTTGCAAAATAGTTTTCAAATAGCCATTTCGGTTTTATTACACACTTCTGGTGGCTTTTTTGACCAAAATTGGTCATAAAGACAGCAATGAGAGTGCAATAAAACTCACATTGTTACTTGGGTTAGAAACCATGCAATCCATAATACACCATAATAGGTAAATTTCAAAAACTTTATTACAATCAAAACCATAACCGTACATTGCTCCAATGACAGAACCCTTATTGATTAGTATTGCTAGACATTGAGCAACAGTTTGTCACCAATAAGTCCCCGGTTTGTGTGTGTGTACTTGTTACTAATGAAAAGCTTTATTTGGTGTTAATAATGGATAAACAATCCTACTCTGTTGATTCACTTTGCACCTTGATAGCTTATGCAACGGGAATCCTAAAATATGCTTCTTTGGGAGGATGTGAGTGCCTCCTATCCACAAACAGAGTCTCAACAACAATAAATAATGGAAACCCAATATCGAAAGTGCAAACGATCCATACAAATCGTTTTCGCTCGGCTCGGCTTGGGGTGTTTAGTCTACTGACTTACTGATCGGCTGTGGGAGCGGCACTTGGAGGCGGATGGTGGGTGAATCAAGTAGGTAGGATCATCTCGTCATTGCATTCAGCGTTCACCAGTCACATACCAACCGGTGTATCTAAACAAACACACACAGAAACACACAGTTTGTTACCGACAAAAGAGCACTCAAAAATGGTCATCAACATGGAATATTCAATTAAGTTAGTTTATGCTAGGTTTACATTACGGTAACAGTCTTGTTCTTGGCATCATCTCGCATAAAGTTAGCTTCCACTGGAGTACGAACGGGCAACGAACGGGGTGGAGTGGTCAGAGGTGGAAATCGAACGGTTGGTAAACATATCCGTATCCTCTTCGTTATTAAACAAGCACATTGGAACATTGTTGATTGAAAAGTTCTTTATGGATATTAGTGTATTAGAAAAAGATTTGTTTATAGTTATGCTTCAGGGTACGTACGGCATAGAATTTGCTAGCTTTGGAAATCTTTTGTTTCGATAACAAAGCTAGAAGAGCTCTGCGAGATGAGGTGACAGCTTTTCAGTTTTCCGCCGAAGTAATTTGTTAATGGCAAATGGGGGCAAATATTGTTCTGGATTAATGTTGATTAGATATTTAGAAAGATTCTGAATTGCAGAATCAAAATGTGCTGCAGAATGCAGAGAAAGTTATTACTATACAATGTTTTTGGTGTTCCATAATATACAAATTTCGGGCAATCCCATGACATAAATCGTTTCTATACTTTACTTACGTAGGGTTATGGAGTGACCTCGTCATACGTAATCACGATTTACACTTTATTTAAAGTTTTTAAAGCAATTATGCACACATGTATTCAAGTTTTTGGCTCGAGATGAATCTTTAGACAGATAAAATATATTCTTTTATTTTATCATACAGCGTACATGGTTCGGTACGACCATAGATGAATTAAATGGATTGGTACGATCATTAATAATGAAGTATATGGTTCTGTATGAATATAATTAAATGAAAAGATATAGATCGGTAAAACCATAGACGAATGGAATTGCTTGATGCAACCTGTGATAAATAAAATGATTTTATATGATCATTTGCTAACCCGGCAAACTTCGTATTGCCACAAATTAAACTGTGCTGTACATAAATTGTAAATATCGGATTTTGCAAGTTTCTGAGCAGTTCAACTTTAGATGATTCATTTTGGCAGTTACGTAACTATGAAACCTTGGGTTAGTTTAATAAACAAATTTTCTATTTTTCCTCACAGGAAAGTAGAAAACAGCTTCCTCCATTGCTATGCCAGATAAAGTAAAGCTGACAGCATTTAAATATTCGTCGTGATTGTATATCATTTCGCCGAATACCCCCTCAAACCACCATAGAAAAAAATCATCCTCCTCTTTAGAAGGCAGATGGCTCTCAACAGACAGACAGACAGACAGACAGACAGACAGACAGACAGACAGACAGACAGACAGACAGACAGACAGACAGACAGACAGACAGACAGACAGACAGACAGACAGACAGACAGACAGACAGACAGACAGACAGACAGACAGACAGACAGACAGACAGACAGACAGACAGACAGACAGACAGACAGACAGACAGACAGACAGACAGACAGACAGACAGACAGACAGACAGACAGACAGACAGACAGACAGACAGACAGACAGACAGACAGACAGACAGACAGACAGACAGACAGACAGACAGACAGACAGACAGACAGACAGACAGACAGACAGACAGACAGACAGACAGACAGACAGACAGACAGACAGACAGACAGACAGACAGACAGACAGACAGACAGACAGACAGACAGACAGACAGACAGACAGACAGACAGACAGACAGACAGACAGACAGACAGACAGACAGACAGACAGACAGACAGACAGACAGACAGACAGACAGACAGACAGACAGACAGACAGACAGACAGACAGACAGACAGACAGACAGACAGACAGACAGACAGACAGACAGACAGACAGACAGACAGACAGACAGACAGACAGACAGACAGACAGACAGACAGACAGACAGACAGACAGACAGACAGACAGACAGACAGACAGACAGACAGACAGACAGACAGACAGACAGACAGACAGACAGACAGACAGACAGACAGACAGACAGACAGACAGACAGACAGACAGACAGACAGACAGACAGACAGACAGACAGACAGACAGACAGACAGACAGACAGACAGACAGACAGACAGACAGACAGACAGACAGACAGACAGACAGACAGACAGACAGACAGACAGACAGACAGACAGACAGACAGACAGACAGACAGACAGACAGACAGACAGACAGACAGACAGACAGACAGACAGACAGACAGACAGACAGACAGACAGACAGACAGACAGACAGACAGACAGACAGACAGACAGACAGACAGACAGACAGACAGACAGACAGACAGACAGACAGACAGACAGACAGACAGACAGACAGACAGACAGACAGACAGACAGACAGACAGACAGACAGACAGACAGACAGACAGACAGACAGACAGACAGACAGACAGACAGACAGACAGACAGACAGACAGACAGACAGACAGACAGACAGACAGACAGACAGACAGACAGACAGACAGACAGACAGACAGACAGACAGACAGACAGACAGACAGACAGACAGACAGACAGACAGACAGACAGACAGACAGACAGACAGACAGACAGACAGACAGACAGACAGACAGACAGACAGACAGACAGACAGACAGACAGACAGACAGACAGACAGACAGACAGACAGACAGACAGACAGACAGACAGACAGACAGACAGACAGACAGACAGACAGACAGACAGACAGACAGACAGACAGACAGACAGACAGACAGACAGACAGACAGACAGACAGACAGACAGACAGACAGACAGACAGACAGACAGACAGACAGACAGACAGACAGACAGACAGACAGACAGACAGACAGACAGACAGACAGACAGACAGACAGACAGACAGACAGACAGACAGACAGACAGACAGACAGACAGACAGACAGACAGACAGACAGACAGACAGACAGACAGACAGACAGACAGACAGACAGACAGACAGACAGACAGACAGACAGACAGACAGACAGACAGACAGACAGACAGACAGACAGACAGACAGACAGACAGACAGACAGACAGACAGACAGACAGACAGACAGACAGACAGACAGACAGACAGACAGACAGACAGACAGACAGACAGACAGACAGACAGACAGACAGACAGACAGACAGACAGACAGACAGACAGACAGACAGACAGACAGACAGACAGACAGACAGACAGACAGACAGACAGACAGACAGACAGACAGACAGACAGACAGACAGACAGACAGACAGACAGACAGACAGACAGACAGACAGACAGACAGACAGACAGACAGACAGACAGACAGACAGACAGACAGACAGACAGACAGACAGACAGACAGACAGACAGACAGACAGACAGACAGACAGACAGACAGACAGACAGACAGACAGACAGACAGACAGACAGACAGACAGACAGACAGACAGACAGACAGACAGACAGACAGACAGACAGACAGACAGACAGACAGACAGACAGACAGACAGACAGACAGACAGACAGACAGACAGACAGACAGACAGACAGACAGACAGACAGACAGACAGACAGACAGACAGACAGACAGACAGACAGACAGACAGACAGACAGACAGACAGACAGACAGACAGACAGACAGACAGACAGACAGACAGACAGACAGACAGACAGACAGACAGACAGACAGACAGACAGACAGACAGACAGACAGACAGACAGACAGACAGACAGACAGACAGACAGACAGACAGACAGACAGACAGACAGACAGACAGACAGACAGACAGACAGACAGACAGACAGACAGACAGACAGACAGACAGACAGACAGACAGACAGACAGACAGACAGACAGACAGACAGACAGACAGACAGACAGACAGACAGACAGACAGACAGACAGACAGACAGACAGACAGACAGACAGACAGACAGACAGACAGACAGACAGACAGACAGACAGACAGACAGACAGACAGACAGACAGACAGACAGACAGACAGACAGACAGACAGACAGACAGACAGACAGACAGACAGACAGACAGACAGACAGACAGACAGACAGACAGACAGACAGACAGACAGACAGACAGACAGACAGACAGACAGACAGACAGACAGACAGACAGACAGACAGACAGACAGACAGACAGACAGACAGACAGACAGACAGACAGACAGACAGACAGACAGACAGACAGACAGACAGACAGACAGACAGACAGACAGACAGACAGACAGACAGACAGACAGACAGACAGACAGACAGACAGACAGACAGACAGACAGACAGACAGACAGACAGACAGACAGACAGACAGACAGACAGACAGACAGACAGACAGACAGACAGACAGACAGACAGACAGACAGACAGACATCTCTAGCCCTAGCCCTAGCCCTAGCCCTAGCCCTAGCCCTAGCCCTAGCCCTAGCCCTAGCCCTAGCCCTAGCCCTAGCCCTAGCCCTAGCCCTAGCCCTAGCCCTAGCCCTAGCCCTAGCCCTAGCCCTAGCCCTAGCCCTAGCCCTAGCCCTAGCCCTAGCCCTAGCCCTAGCCCTAGCCCTAGCCCTAGCCCTAGCCCTAGCCCTAGCCCTAGCCCTAGCCCTAGCCCTAGCCCTAGCCCTAGCCCTAGCCCTAGCCCTAGCCCTAGCCCTAGCCCTAGCCCTAGCCCTAGCCCTAGCCCTAGCCCTAGCCCTAGCCCTAGCCCTAGCCCTAGCCCTAGCCCTAGCCCTAGCCCTAGCCCAAGCCCTAGCCCTAGCCCTAGCCCTAGCCCTAGCCCTAGCCCTAGCCCTAGCCCTAGCCCTAGCCCTAGCCCTAGCCCTAGCCCTAGCCCTAGCCCTAGCCCTAGCCCTAGCCCAAGCCCTAGCCCTAGCCCTAGCCCTAGCCCTAGCCCTAGCCCTAGCTGCCCTACGTTTTAATGTGATATTAATCATTACTTCTAGTTTTAATATGGTATTACGCAATGCAAAGATGATACTAGTCCAAAAATACTTATTGCTAGCTATAAATTCATAATAAAACTGTTAATAAATCAAATTTATTGGTTATAGAGATATTAAAACGGTAACACCCTGACCAATCTGATTTGTAGCTGTTCAACACCGAAATCGCTGATTTTATCCATCTATTATATCAATATGATAAACGATAAACTTTAAATCCCGAAAAAAATTTAATGCGCATATGCTGCAAACCAACGGAGACGGCTGAAAATTTAATAATTATTTCATGAGATATTTTATTATGGTCACTATAAACCAAATCGATCAGGATGGTCTGACAGTAAAATTTCAACTTTTCTGCGCACGGATGTATTTTCAAGTTAACAAAGCTGGCGAACTGATTCAGCTTTTTACCAGAGTAAGCTGTATGCTTTATAGCTTTGTAGCAAAAAGTTTCATTGAATTATGACTGTAGCTGTCTAGCAGCTAATAGCATAATCGGGTTTGTTGCTGATTTCTGTAGAGTGTGATAAGACTACTTAAGCTTATAGCCTGATTCTTAAAGAAGTCATAAAACCCTTGGTCGGAAGATAGCTTTATAACTGTCATCAGGAAGTTCTGGTGGAGCTCATAGTTTTCTTATCGGTTTTATAAAATTGGTCATGAAAACTCACTCACTCAATAAAACTCTCAAATAAATTGTTACTTGGGTTAATGAATCATATTTTTTAAACTTCTTTCTAGGCTAGTCTAATGAATCTAACTCCACGCTACCTCTACTTCAGCTCATTCATTTACGATAATCGTCAATTAAGCACAATATCATATTAATTCTACGACAATGTACTCCCTGTAACTGGAGCACAATATTGTTTCAATGAATTATTGTACACTTTTGTGAGAATCGGAGTTTAAAACTTTTAGTTGCAACATCATGAGACGTTGAACGAATGTTTTATTTCACAATAAAAATTTGCCATGATGGATAAACTTCAGAAACTGAGGAAAAAATTGAAGAGAGCAACTTACGACTTTGAAGACGAACAACAAATTTTCCAAGCATATTGATTGGCGTTTCTTTTGCCAACTTCAAGTTTGCATTAAAAAGTATTAATCTGCTTTCGGTGGAAAGTCAGTTCATTCTCCATCATTATTATCACCAGCACTTTCGTTATCAAGTTCCAGTTAGTATTTCTAGCGTAATAATAATTGCATGTTCTTCAAATGAGTTATATTGGTTCATTTCTTATACTTTCTTATGCTTATACTTTGTGCAAGCTTTGGGAGCATCTCAGATCCGACTTTTTATTCGATAAAATCGAGTTAAGGTTGTATTTCTTTCTAGCATTCATAACGAAGTTATGTATCACTTTGTGATGGATTTATATCAGCGAATACCTGCCTTGCTGAAGTAACTTGAAATGAGCGAATTTCTCCACGGAGCGGCGCGCGTTGGCCTAGCTGGTGGCCCAGGACCAATTGAAATTGAACTTTTTTTTCCATTTGCATTTTATTCGTTGATTGTGTTATACATACTGAAGAGCGAATGGACGGTACGGACCGGGGTTTTTCTCACGGGAATTTTCTATGGACAATATCTTCCGGTCCGGTCAGCAGGTATCAGAAGACAGCCCTAGCGCCAGCGCCAGCGGACGACGACGACCATGGTGCATCCGTTCGCAAAGCAGTCAGTAGTGCCGCGGTGCGGCTTGGGACCGACCGACCGACCGGGTGCCGGTTCGGGCAATCGTAACACATAGTGCGCTGTGCGGCGGCGGGCTTCCTACCGTTGGACACGAGAGATGTAAAGTGAAAATAAAAAATTCCGACACGTTAAGCTTTAAATGTAAAATATGGCCCCACCGCGCACCGACCGGCGGGAATCGAGAAACTTCCAGCAACCCCAGGCACGAGGGTTTCCGTTTGAATGCAGAGTTGGAAATTCCTTGCCAAACGGTAAGAACACGTGCAGGTGGTCATGCACACTTACGCCCGAACATGCAAGCTGCGAGGAAAATGAAATTTTATTAGCATCTCTATCTTGCGGCAGGATTCTGTCCGGGTTCGCTCATTCCGACCGTAGCCGTACGTACGTACGACGGATCGGTACAGCCCGGCCAGCCCCCCATTAAGGACCGTTAGTCGGTCACGGTTCTCGGGGGGAAATTCTCCTGCATGCTGCGAAAATGCCATAACGTTGCCATAAACAGACAGAATGAGCCAGAAATGTTCGATACCGACGGAGTTTGAGTTGAGCTAAGCTGAGGACGTGATTGAGAATAAACCTAGACAAGTGGTTAATGTGGCAATGTTGAAAACCATTTCAGAAACCATCGCGCACCGTTGTTGCGTTATAGTCGCGAAACTTGAGAAACATAATAAAAATGAATTTTGAAACTTTCGAAACTCTTGCCTTGCTGAGTGGTGGGGTGGTGGCTGACGGAATTATTATTATTTCTTGATGAGTTTAGCATTAAGAGGATCCGAGAGGATATGAAATTTTATTGTACAAAATGTTTGAATGCTTAAGTTCTTTAGATGCTAATGATAAAACGGAAGAACATCATTGAGTCGCCACTGGTAGTTTGTGAGTCCAAAAATCCATCGATTGACATTATTTGTTTGTTGTTTAGCCGTTGGTCATCTATCTTTCGGCATAATGTAACCCGAAACTAGCTCTAATAGAGAGTTTTATTACCCGTCGTTCGATTCGGAAATGTTGTGAAAAGCAAGCATGATTTATGGTCATACATTTGCAGTAAATCCAATCTCGGAGAAATGTGTTTGTGTTTTTAGCGTTGACCACGCCGAAGTTCGGACAAATTGCTTTCTTCATCTCATTGGTATTCATCCGCCCACAATTTCAGAAAGGTATAATGATATTTTATTATCATGACATATGTTCGAACCCTCAAACGCAATTTTATCGCTTCTCACAGAATTCCCGCCTTCCGGAGCGACCGCCAACAGGCCCATCCTGGTTTGGACCCGATCGGAACAACCAATCACGAACAAATCCCTGCTAATAGTAAATTATGACCGTTATTAGACAGTTCTCCTTTCGTTCTATTTCGAACCAATTGATATACGGCGGTGTTGGCTATTAGTTCTACAATTGAGCCCAATAAAACGAACGGGGGAAGTTTTTCTCGATACCCTTCCGAGGGCTCCCTGTCTGGTTCGGAGCTTTGCGCGCGAGTCAGGTAGTTTCCCACTTTTCCGGTCGATGTCGGCCTGAGAACCTGACTCCAATGTAATCTATCGCATCTGAGGCCGTGAGGAGCAGAAGTGAAAATCTTGTAGAAAACAGAAGGATTGTTCAGAGGTAAAACATGTGTGCTCTGAATTGGTCTTTTCGTAGACTGATTCAAGCTGCTGCCGGAAATGAAAATGTAGTAATTTGTCGAACCACGGACGTCATGATCTCTCTAATTGATTTTAATTTTAAGCTGAGAGAAAATGCTATAAGGAACATTCATCAAATTACATGTGTAGTGGCATTAAATAAACGAAACCATTAATTATCTGTATCAAGGTTTACAACGCTCATATAATGGAATATCTTGCTATAGAAAATTAATTGCTTTATTTAGTTAATGCCATTGCACATCTAACCTGATGAATGTTTTTTATAGAATTTTTTCTCAGCTTTCCGATGTTAGTCTTGAAATTAAAATCGGTTGGGGGGATCATGGTGAAAGCGGCGATTTTTTGATAAAATCCAACATGGCGGCTAAATCCAAAATGGCCGCAATTTTTTTTTTTCACTTCGTTTATAAACCCTATCTCTCCTCTTTGCAAAACCGTGTCGTTTGTAGTTTGTTTCATAGCAAATTTTGGATATATCACAATAATATATAAAAATTGTGAACCTTGCCACAAATAACTGATTGTTTTATTCA
Source organism: Sabethes cyaneus (assembly GCF_943734655.1). NCBI lineage: Eukaryota > Metazoa > Arthropoda > Insecta > Diptera > Culicidae > Sabethes > Sabethes cyaneus. The sequence continues at coordinate 45,389,111 of NC_071355.1, forward strand.
GTTAATGCCATTGCACACCTAATTTTATGAATGTTGCTTATAGCATTTTTCAGCTTTCCAATGGTGGTCTTAAAATGAAAATCGGTTGGGCGGATCATGGTGAAAACGGCAATTTTTTTATAAATTCAAAATGGCGACCAAATCCAAGATGGCCGCTAAAATTTTTTTACACCATTTGAAAGCCCTGTTCTACTTCTTCACAGAACTGGGCCATTTGTTAGTTGTTTCATAGCAAATTTATGAAATATAACATGATATAGAACTCAACCCAAGTAACAATTCCAAGTTTTATTACGTTTGTATAGTGGTTTTCATGACCAATTTCATAAAACCGCTAATAAAACTGTGAGCTCCATCAGAACTTTCTGATGACCGCTATAAAACTGTTTTTTTTCACCAAGTGGCCCACTCCTCAGAATGTTTTCATAACCGCTATGCTTTGATGAATTGTTGTTTGCGAGCTAAAACAAAATACTAGAATATGGCAATATGGCTTCGCATAAAAAATGATTTTGGTGTTGAATTTTCGTATTGTTCATAATGGCAGCATAAAAACTGTTTGGTCAGGGTGTTATCGTTTTAATGGCTCTATAAAACTACCAGATTTATAGGAGACGTGGTGCAGCCAACTAGTTTTAACATGGTAATATAAGCAACCACAATAAATTTGCTTAATGAACAGATTTATTATGGTTTTCTAGCTAGCTATAAGTGTGTTTGGACTCGTATCCTCTTGGTTTTGAGCAATACCACAATAAAACCAGAGGTAATGATTAATACTGCAATAAAACCTTTATAAAATTCAAGTAAAACCAAGTGGCTTTAGAATTGTTACTTGGGAGGGCTTTCAAATGGAAAAAAAATTTCTTAAATTTCACCGTTTTCGCCATGATTCCCCCAACCGATTTTACCTTCAAAACCACCATTGGAAAGCTGAAAAAATGCTACAAGAAACATTCATAAAATTAGGTGTGCAATGGCATTAACTGAATAAAATAACCAGTTATTTGTAGCAAGGTTCACAATTTTCATATAATATTGTGATATTTCCAAAATTAGCTATGAAACAAACTACAAACAACACGGTTTTGCAAAGAGGAGAGATAGGGTTTATAAACGAAGTGAAAAAAATCGGCGGCCATCTTAAATTTGGCCACCATGTTGGATTTTATCAAAAAATCGCCGTTTTTGTCATGATCCTCCCAACCGATTTTAATTTTAGGGCTACCATCGAAAAGCTGAGAAAAAAATGCTATAAGGAACATTCATTAAATTACATGTGAAGGGGCATTAAATAAACAAAACAATTATGTATCTGTATCAAGGCTTACAACTCTCATATAATGGAATATCTTGCTACAGAAAATTAATTGTTTTATTCAGTTAGTGCCATTGCACACCTAATTTTATGAATTTTTCTTGTAGTATTTTTTCTCAGCTTTCCAAATGGTGATCTTAAAATGTCTTTTTGTATTTTTATATTTTTGTATATTTGTATATTTGTATATTTGTATATTTGTATTTTTGTATTTTTGTATTTTTGTATTTTTGTATATTTGTATATTTGTATATTTGTATTTTTGTATTTTTGTATTTTTGTATTTTTGTATTTTTGTATTTTTGTATTTTTGTATTTTTGTATTTTTGTATTTTTGTATTTTTGTATTTTTGTATTTTTGTATTTTTGTATTTTTGTATTTTTGTATTTTTGTATTTTTGTATTTTTGTATTTTTGTATTTTTGTATTTTTGTATTTTTGTATTTTTGTATTTTTGTATTTTTGTATTTTTGTATTTTTGTATTTTTGTATTTTTGTATTTTTGTATTTTTGTATTTTTGTATTTTTGTATTTTTGTATTTTTGTATTTTTGTATTTTTGTATTTTTGTATTTTTGTATTTTTGTATTTTTGTATTTTTGTATTTTTGTATTTTTGTGTTTTTGTATTTTTGTATTTTTGTATTTTTGTATTTTTGTATTTTTGTATTTTTGTATTTTTGTATTTTTGTATTTTTGTATTTTTGTATTTTTGTATTTTTGTATTTTTGTATTTTTGTATTTTTGTATTTTTGTATTTTTGTATTTTTGTATTTTTGTATTTTTGTATTTTTGTATTTTTGTATTTATGTGCAGGGCGCTATATCTTTGCATATCAGTTTTTTTTTGTTAGATTATAGTCACTTAACAGCTTATATCATTCGTGACTTCTGCGGGGCTAGGATTTGAACCCGGGTCCTCAGCGTGAGAGGCGTGAATGCTAACCACTACCCCGGGACTGACCCCTAGATGCATATTAGTTTTGATCAACTAAGGGACTATATTGACACGCTTCATTGTGCCTGATTTTTAATTTCAGGTATAATAAATTTAAGTTTGTGACGAGGTTTTCGATCCACCGTAAATCCGTAAATTTCTCGATGCAAATTTTCAAACTATGGTTCACTATGTAGTACCATTGCCATCATATTTTATTTATAAAAAGGTGTATATTTGATATTAATTTTCATAATTAGGCCACTACAAATATTTTATAAAGTTTTTGTCCTTCCGGTGTTCGGCTACTGAAGGGGGGGGGGCGAAAAAAAAACAAAGTGATTTTTTTAAACGAGCAAAAAAAACATGGATTTTAAGAATTTTTATTTAAGGTTTAAACGTGAAAACGTTTAAACGAATCTATTCTTGCTTATAATATATACGTTATTATTTTCTATGCAAAAATATACGAAAAATAGGCAAAAACGAAGGAAAATTTTTTTGGACGATTTTCGGAAATTCCATTGTTCGAATTTCCATTTCTGTTTCGTGCTAGAAGCGTTAATTCAACTCGGAGACTAATTTTTCGAGTTTTTCAGATTGTAGAGTCCACAGACAATTGATTTTATAAAAAGAAATTTGACTCATATCCTACAAATTATTTCTTGTCCCCCGATTTTTCAAGCCAATTCCCAAAGGGGGGGGGGGGGGGGGGGGGGTGACAAAAACTTTAAATATGATTTGCAATGGCCTTACTGGCTTTACAACAAAATTTCCGTTCATTTCAGGTTCATCTCATACAACCTTTGTTTACATACTGAGAATCGTTTCGTATGGTAATTTAGCATCGTTTGGTTTCGTGTCTAGCTCGTTGCCTTTTTCCGACAGTGGTTGTTTTAGAAGGCCATTTTGAATTCATTAATGTGTTTACAAACCGGAACTTTTACTGAATTCTTATAAACGTGCATTTTAATCGTGAAATCGGTTACCTAGGAACATCGTGCATTATTTCTATCATATGATTATCAAATATCAAAAGCTTAATAGCTTTTATACAGCTTAGGGAGTAGTCAGAGTAGTAAGCAAGTTCTATGATCAAAGGATGCCCAAATGGTATCTCGCGCAGTCAATGTTTTTGATTAATTACCAAATAGACACGTTTGTCTCAGGACAGCTTCCATGCATGGGAACAAATGCCTATCGGTATTAATTTATTTATTTTATTTGGTACATTCATATGACAATGTCTTAATGAAGGTCACACAAACTCTTACAAAGCACCAGTTCTTGACAATTTTTGAACAAAAATTCGAGCAGGCTTTCCAAATTCGTGCAGTTCTTGAACCCGAGTGAACATCCGGATGCATTCCGTGTGCAATAAAGCCGTAGTTCATAGAGATGTTTGAGATGCTCGAAAATTCACTTTTGAAAGCAGCGTCGGTGAATCAATGTCGTTGTTCAAAATTTTTGCTATAAACGTTGCCTGCTGAACTTTTCTGCGTAGTTCTAGTGTGTCCAAACCGAGCAGAAGACAAGGTTCACGATAAGGAGGAAGATTCTCTGGGTCTCTCCAAGGCAACTCTCTGAGGGCAATACGGATAAATCGTCTTTGAATGCGTTCGATTTTTAGAATCCAGGTGAGCTGGTGCGGTTACCAAATTACGGAGGCGTTTTCAAGCGAAGGACGGACGTGCACAGTATAAAGATTTCAAGCAGTGCGGGTCCTTGAAATCTCTTCCGATTTTGGAGATAAACCCTAGCTGTCGAGATGCTTTGGAAATAATAGCAGAACGGTGAGCGTTAAACATAAGTTTGGAGTCGAGTAAGATGCTGAGGTCGCTAGCTTGCTCTACCCTCCGGAGAGTATTTCCATTTATATTGTAGTCAAAGATGATAGGGTTTCGAGTTGGGTGAAACGTTATTATCTCACATTTTCCTGTGCTCACTATCAAGTAGTTGTTCTTACAACAATTCACGAAGCCATCTAACAATCTTAGGCACCGACGACAGTCGTCGATGGAGCGCACGGTAAGAAACAGTTTAAGATCGTCAACGTAGATAAGTGCGTATCCGATTTCTAGTAGCATAACTACATCGTTAAAAAACAATATGAACAGCAAGGGCCCCATATTGCTTCCTTGAGGAACACTAGACTTATTTGTAAACACAGATGAAACAGTAGATTCTAACTTGACTTGCAAGACTCTATCGCGGAAATATGATTCAAGCCAAGCCAATCGCTGCTTTGAGGCTCCTAAACGATGCAATTTCCAAATTTCCGTAGAAGGATGCGATCATCGATCCGGTCGAATTCAGCTTTTATGTCAGTATAAACTGCGTTGACTTGTGCTTTTTCGACTTGCGTGATGCGGAAGGAGGTAAAGTCGAGTAGGTTGGTGGAAACCGATCGTCCAGGCATGAACCCGTGCTGGTGGGCTGATATATAATTTTTGATACGGTTAAGCATGGCAGTGCCCACAATAATTTCAAAAAGTTTGGAAGCTGCAGACAAGCTGGTAATTCCTCTGTAGTTCCTAACAGTCCGACGATCGCCACTCTTATGAACGGGAAACATAAAGGATCGTTTCCAAATTCTAGGAAATTTTCCTTGTGCATAAGACTTGTTGAAAATACAACAAAGTGGTACAGATTACTCAAATGCGCAGCGACAAAAAATAGCGGCTGGGATTCCATCAGGTCCGGGGGACAATGATCGCTTCAATCTACGAGCTGCTTCAACAATCATCACTGGAGTAATTTCGAAAGTGTCTAGGTCGACGAGTCTTTCGGGAACATTCACTGTAGCCAATCCAGCTTCTGCGTCGGAGGCGAACTCATTTACAAATACCCAAGGGAAGAGGGATGCAAACATTTCGCAGGAGTCTGTAGTGGAGCACGATTCTGAGCCAACGCATTTGCGTTTCGAGTTTACAAAATTTCAAAAATCGTTCGGGTTTCTTCGCAGGTTAGTTTGCACACGGAGAACATATGACTTATACAGGGAGGCGTTAAGCTGACGATACTCGTCACTGGTACGTTTATATTCACGTTTTAATTCTGCGAATTTACGGCGTCGGTATTTACGTAAACAACGCGAACGTTTTAAGGCTCGTAAACGATTAGTACTCCAGGGCGGTGTGGAACGTTGCTTAACAAAAGGCAAATTTGATTGAAGCCACCGGTTAATAGCGTTACAGAATAAATGGGCCATGTCATTCACTTCGCTCATTTCAAGAAGATTCTCCCGGTCATAGTTAAGTAAATGTTCAGAGAGCAGGCCAAAATCTATTTTGTGGTAGTTCAATTTTCGTCGTTCATTTTTTGAAGGTGTATGATTCTCGGAGCGGTCATTTAAAGCGGGTAACGAAATCAACAATGGGGGATGATGAGAGTCAACAGGAAGTAATGGTGCAACGCACTCGTCAACGGATACAATGTGGTCATTTAATAACTGACCGAGCGCGTTTTCGAACGAAACGAATATGTTGATAGTACATAACTTTCGGTGCGGTAAACTGATTTTTCACAGTTTTTTCTTATGTCGGTAAGTCGGATCTCAACTACCTGTTTCGCAATGGCCACGTAACCAAAAACGTCCCCAAATCGTACGCGAGCTCGAATGACAGTGATCGCACCACCTGCCTCGGTGGATCCAGATCAATGGGGCCAAAAATATATTGTGTAGTTCAATTACTGAGTGGGACTCTAACCCACATTCTCTCGGTTTGCGCCCAAGTGTTTTGACTATCTATCTTCTATCTTCTCAGTGGTAGAAGCAGAAAGGGCAATCATATAAAAATAATTACCGTCGGCGGGTGGAGCGTTTGGTGTGTGCGTACGAATTGTTAAACAGGAATAATCGAAACTAGGTGTGAGACTATCTAATATAGGGTATCGTGTAGTGATAGTTTAATTGTCAAAACACTTGGGCGCAAACCGAGAGAGTGTGGGTTAGAGTCCCACTCAGTGATTGAACTACACAATATATTTTAGTCCCATATTAACGTTTCGCAATATGATCCAGTCTACCATTCCTTTTCATCAAACGCTCTTCCACCTATAATTTATTACATCTCTTTTCACAAACGTGCCTGTGGACTTCGCACTAGAATCGTTTGATCAACGATGTAATGAAAACAAGCAGCACACTTGTATTGAAAGGCGTAGTTTCATGGAAATGCTAAAAATGATACTAGAATCAACCTTTTTCCAGTATAATGGTAGATTTTTCCGGCAAAAAATTTGGAATGCCAATGGGTTCACCTCTTTCTCCGGTAGTTGCAAATATTGTGCTGGAACGTATAGAACTGACGGCCCTGGAAAAACCAAAAACACGTGACGCTATGTATATGACTGTATAATGGGCGCCGAAGCTGAACTTGTGGACGAGATCCTTGGCGTCTTCAATAGTTTCCACCAGAGAATGTCGTTCACCGTCGAGTTGGAGATAAATGAACAGCCAACATTTTTAGACACTGTTCTACGAAGACAGGAAGGGAAGATAGTAACAGAGTGGTTTCCAAAATATCCAAATATCCAAAATATTCCAAAATATAGTAGATATTTGAATTATAATTCAGTCAGTCCGTTTTGTCACAAGAAAAATACCGCCATTGCTTTGGAAGACAGGGCCTTCAAGCTAACAGATGCTAGTTACAGATCAAAAACATTACAAACAGTTAAGTCTATCTATACCTATAAAAATGGATTTCTGTCTGTCTGTCCCTATGTTCCTTATAGAATCGAAAACTACTGAACCGATCGGCGTGAAAATTTGCATATAAGGGTTTTTGGGCTCAGGGAAGGTTCTCTCGATGGCAAAATACCCCTCCCCCCACTAAGAGGGGGGGCTCCCATACAAATCTATGCCTAGACAAGAATTTTTTTCTATGGTGAATTGGGACCCCTCCCCACTTTAGGAGGGGGTGCTTCTATACAAATGAAATGCAAATTTCCTCATAACTCGAGAACTAATCAAGCAAATGGAACCAAATTTAGCATGTGGGTGTTTTTGTAAGCAATTTTTTTTCTATGGTGAATTGAGACCCCTCCCCTCTTTAGGAGGGGAATAATGCCCCTTTCCCTTTTAAGAGGGGGGGCTTTCATAAAAATGAAATACAAATTTCCTCATAACTCGAGAACTAATCAAGCAAATGGAACCAAATTTGAGATGTGGCTGTTTTTGGAGACAAGAATTTTTTCTATGGTGAATTGAAACATCTCCGTACTTTAGGAGGAGGGGGGGCTCCTATACAAATGAAATACAAATTTCCTCATAACTCGAGAAGTAATCAAGCAAATGGAAACAAATTTGGCACGTGGGGGGTTTTGGAGGCAGAATTTTTTTTAATGATGGTTTGAGACCCCTCATCCCTGTAGTAGGCTATTACTTTCCTTCAGTTGGGTCGCCCCTGCGAAATGGTACTTTCTACGAAAAGATTTTCCGTAAAATGGTACATCCCGCGTAAGGTTTTTCGCGAAATGGTATTCTGCGAAACTCTATATTCCGCGTTATGGTCAACCGAGAATTGGTATTCCGCAAAATGGTATTCGGTGAAATGGTTTGTAATGATGGCGAATATTTAAATGCTATCCGTTTTATTTTAGCAGGCTAGGCAATGGGGGGAGTTGTTTTCTACTTTACTGTGAGAAAAATTTGAATATTAAAACACCCATGAACTCCTCAGAAAGTCAAGATTGTGACAAAGGTCATTTGAGATTCACGATTTATGTAGAACACAGTTTAATTTGTGGCCATATGAAGTTTGTCGGGTCAGCTAGTATACTATAAAATCAAAAACAGTTGGTGGTACAGGTTTAACGCAATACTTTTGCGAAACATGACATAAATTTAATTTTGACAAGACTAAAATAGTGGAAAAGTTTTCAAAACATAATACAAGACTGATTGCCGAAACCTTTTATATAAAGATTAGAGGTAAGGAAAATATCGTTAACAAACAAATTTACTCTGTAGCATTCAAAACCGCATACAACCCTGTTATACAAAATCTTGGGAGAGAACAAAATAGAAGATAGTTTATGTGTTTGTAAAGGGATAGAGTGTATAGTGAAAAGTCGCAAAATTTGCTAGTTTGAATTTAAATTTTATTTGTATTATGTGTAATGTTGGTTAATATAATGTTTTAGTGTCCGCAGATGATTAGTGAAAGCCAATAAGTAACTCAAAACGTACGGACAAACTGACATTTAAGTTGATATTTATTTTCGCCGAAAACCGCCGATCACAAGAAGCAAACAATTTTTCATTTCTATAGAATAAACAACAGTAAATAATTACTTACATTTTTTTAATTATTTTTTTATCGCTTACTATATATTCCTTATTATCTCTTCAATACTGTTTATTTATTTTTAGCATATTATTATCATGTGTCGAAATTATTATCTTTCGTCTTGCAAAAGCTCGCACATTGAATACCGAAAGTAGTTTATGTTTCTGTCTAATGCCAAATTGTAAATCCCAGCTTTGAATATACCGATCAAATGAAAAATTGGAAAAATCACCATCGCCAATCGAATTGGTGCATTGGAACGTCAACTTTTCATTAAAATTGGACCATTGGAGGGTTTGGTTTGAAAATCGTTGATAAAACACTCGACAACTATGTGATACAATGCGCCTCCATCGTTTTCAAAGAAAAAAGTAGACGCACGGTTATTTAAGTTCTTGTACATTTTTATTTAGGGTTGAAAATGTTAAAAAAGTACAATTTTTAATTGCTTCAAGTTTGGCCTTGGCTAAACTCGCGTTGAGTGTGGTTATCATTAATTTGACCACTTTAATGATCAATAGTTTGCGCTTTAAGTTGAAGTTTTGAAATTGTGTGCTCTAGAATTAGCAGAAATTGATAAATGTGGATAAAGTATTAGATATTTTACATAATTTAAAATGAAACGTAATTTAAACTGACGATCATTGCGCTAGAACATATCATATTTTGCCATCCTGCAGAAGTGCTTAAATTTTCAACCGAATCGGGCTAGTTCCTCCTTCCGGATCGATTTGTGAACCTTCGATGAGTAGCTGGCCGTGCATCCGTGGCTTTCCGGGTTGGGTTCTGGACCAATCTATTTTTTGCCCGTTTTGCCGTTCCGAAAGCGTAGGAAAAACTTTTCCATTTTCTCTCCCAGTAATAAATATTTATTCGACAATAAGTTTCCAGCGAAAGCGCTCTCATCCTTTACCTCCATCATGGTCGCACTCCAGCTTTTTAGTTTCCATTAGGCGTTCGGCTTTCGTCTTCTTTTTCTTTTTTTTGGTCGACAGTAGGCAGTCCCGGTGCCGTGGAAAGGTTCCTGCATCAGCATCAGAAAGAAGTGGTATATTTTTCCACCATTTTGCTAACTTTGAGTTCTGCTGCTACGATCGTGGTCGTCGTCGCCGCTGCCGCGCTACGGAAAATAACTGTTCAAGGCTGGCCCTTTTTTCTTGGAGTTTCGAACCAATAACCGATACAGATACATTTAGTTCGTTCAAATAACGACTGATGAAGAAACTGAATGAAAGAATCGGAAAGATAAAAGCACGCTTTTCGGGTTGGTTTTTCCCCCAGAAAGCAAAAAAAGCGAACTGGCAAAAAACTGTTACATACGCCGTAGGCTCGGCTCTACGATATGCCCAGTTTGCAATTTTTTGTCCGCGTGTGGTTCCGTTTCGCCAAAGCCTTTCAAAAGGAAAGATCGTCCATTAGGTTTGACCTTTCGAACCTTGATTATAAGAGAGCGGCTCGTTATAAGTTCGTGTGCGTGTGTATATTTTACCGACCCCTGAAAGATAAATGCTCGAGTGAAAGCTCTTTCGGTGACTGTTGGAAATTTCATGGTTCTCCGATTCGCTTAGTTTTCTTCTGACTGACTTTCCTCCCGCTGCTGCTGCTGCCTGTTGTCTGTCTGTTTGTCTGCGTACGTGCCCCTGAAGAAGGCAGCCAGAGCCAGAGAGTGTTTTGCGCTTGGTTGGAAATGGTGAATTACTTCTGGGTTCGACGTTGCATGACTAGGACTATTTTTGGCAGGTAGGATCTATTGACACCGATGCGTTGGTGGGTTACGGACAACTATTGGCACTCAATGAAAGGTTTCAAAATCATTACATTACGAATTTCGGTGGCTATTTTCAGGGCCCATTCTTAGAGGCCAATTTGGCTTGCGGATTTTATGTAATTTGTTTTGGGAAGTGATTAATCATAAGCTAATTTTGTTTTACTGTCTCTTATCTTTCTAGTGAAGACGAAAAACATGTCACATTAAACGCTAATGTGCCTAAAAATTGATTGGTTATTGTCAAAACATGTTATGCTCCACGTACAATTACAAATAGGATTAGTGCGGGCAACCTAACGAAGTTGACACATTTTTTAAACGTTATTTTATTTCGGCTCTGCCAAACCATCCGCGTTAAAAACACTCATCTTTCGGTGGCGTCTTTATTTGCAATTATGTCACGGGTTTGCGTTTCTACACGACGCCGGTGCTGGCTTATGGATATTTTTCATCGTCATAAAATTAGACATAACAACACCGCGGCACCGGCACTAGGCGCCATCCAGCACCGCACCGCACACCGACCGTGGCGGAAGGGACGAAAACGGAAAGAAATCACGATTCCGGGATCTGCCTGCGAATTAAAGTGCTTTATTTGCGATGACATTTTTGGCTTCCAAAATCTGCGCGTGCTTATGCTCGTTCCTTCGGGGTGGACGTTTTTTCTTTGTTCCTCGCGCCAAACAGCCCCGTCGTCGCAGAGGAGCAGCTCTAAAATTGCTGGAGTGCTACTTTTTTTGTGCCCAATCATTCGTAGTGCCGACCGTAGTGCTCCACGTTCCGTTCGGTTTTGTCGGATGATGGTGTAAATATTTTGAAACCAGTCCCGCATATTTTACGCGATAGGCATCTTTTTTCACGTTCCTTCCTCGTTTTATTCATTCCTGAAGTGTTGGAACTCGGAATTATTTCATCGGAGCACACTTGTGGCACCGAGGGCCAGAGGAATTTAGAGGATTGCTGTCTTGTTTCTTGTTCCATCGGAATGTTATATTCGTGGTATTCGGTGACTAACGGATGAATGACTTGTAATCGAGTTTCATTCGAAATGGTTTACATAGAAGCAGTGGGGATTATTTTCGAGTGTGTTTTGGCCAAAAATTCTCCGAGTTTATGATATGTGATGATAAATTTGCTTACAATTTTATTGTACCATAATGGAATTTTGGTTTTACGTTATTTAGTTCATGGGTTATAGATTGTTATAACTTCTAGGTGAAATTGGCAACCAAAAATTATTTATATTTTTTTGTAGTTCATAAACCAATAAACTCTTTCCGTGGATAAAAATCATAACAAACCTCGGCCCATATTTTACGATAATGAAACATTCCTCGAGTTTGAATCAAAGCGACTCGTCCAAAAAAAAAAACTTTTATTAGCTACTCGCTGATTGTCTAAATACCTTAATGACATGCTCGCCTCATTCACAGCACATGCGAGCAGGAGCGAAATTGCCTGTTGCAACTCAGTAACAACTAACTAGCATTACCAGTCAGTCCGTTAAGCTTTCATCATCAGGACAAAAACAATTCAGCATGTTGGCCGGCTCGGCTGGGCTGGTGTGAATATATGAATGAATGGTAAATCTGGGAAAAAACAGGCAAATTACCGTGTGTCTCGCTCGACGCTACGCCGTTATTGTCTGCACGAAAGCTTTCGAAAGCTTATTGTAAATTACTGGCTGTTACCGCTGGTTGGGTTTGTGTGAATGTCCGTGTTCAAAATGCTGCTGGCAAACACAGGAAACCACCTAGCGTTGCCGTTTTCACTCCAGTCGGGTAAAAACCTAAACCCCAACGATCGCCGGTACCAACTGTACTCGAAATGGAGTTTGTGACTGATAGTGGTTTCGCACAGTGTGCTAAAATACTTTAATGATGGAATAAAATTCACGTTGAACGTTCACTTCGGTTTAAAAACTCGATTTACAAGATAGAAGAAACAAAGAATTGCATAAATAATAATTGACTGAGCAGGTGGGGCTTGTATGCACAACTCTCGACTCTGCCGGTCGAGTGCGCTTCCAATTACACCATCGCGTAGTTTATAAACAGGCAGCCGAATATTCTGATATTTAATTTTTCACTTATTTACCATATATTTTGACCAACTCAGTAAGAATTCGGATAGATATAACTCTACGTATTTTTGCTTTGATTTAAAAATGAAATTTGAAGACCTCATTTGAAACCAACTGGTATTGGGTTGTGGCGATTGGCGATGATCGATTCCTTGCATTCTTGTCCCTGATACCAGATAGCAATGAAATAATTACATTTCTAGTTATACTTCTAAGGGTGGATATAAATCTAAAGTTAGTTCTTTTAAAATTTCACTACGTCATCAACATTCCGAGCTCCCTCGGGTCAACAGTTGTAAATACGCAGGTTCTCATCGAGCCGGTTCTTCAAACCCGAGCTACTCTACTTCGATGTTGATTGTTTCAGCTGCTTGGGAAATCTTGGGTAGTAAAGCAATTCTGATTACAATCCAATTCTGATTGTCTTTGTTTCCAAATCAGCTCCCAATGGATTGGACGGTTGTCATTGTGTCAATACCTCGAGATCAGATCGCTCAGCACAGGAGTTAATGGACTGAGGCACATTTTCATTTACGCCAGCATTGATATTACCAACTGTTAAATATCGAGGTTTTTTTTCAAATATTTTTCCTTGAACTACAATCAATTTTTTTCTCAGGCAATTCAAAATTACGAGTACAAAAAAAGCATAAATTAATGTTGAAAGGTGAATACCGAACCCATTATAAATAGCATAAGACACTACTTGTATTATTACGTAACATTAAATAAATGAATTTATTACACTCAAGTCTTTTTTTACACGGGGGATACGTGCCGTGTAAAAAAAAACCGTTTAAAAAAAAACCGCGTTAATTCAAAAATTGTTGTAAAAAAAACCGTGTTAAATCGAAAATTGTTGTAAAAAAAACCGTGTTAATTCAAAAATTGTTGTAAAAAAAATCGTGTTAATTCCAAAATCGTCGTAAAAATGTAAAATCTTGTATCAGTACCATGAAGCATAAAATGTACGAATTCCTTTCGTTGTTTTCTACCACGAAACAGTTTCGTACAGTCTTAAATGAATTTACGTGTAATTGGATTCGAAGTTTTGTGTTCGTACTACCAAAAAAGTGGTAGGAGGAACACAAAACTGTGTTATTTGTCACAGTTGCATAATGCATTATTCAATTATTGGTAGCAAACAACCCGCTACTACCCCAAGTCGCTGGTCGAACCACTGGGGACTTCCGGGGTGGATACTCACGATCTCTTTTCTCTTGGCTAGCTCGATCTAGAGGGAGAGAGACTCCTTTTCGAGGTCGGCTTTCTGACCGATTAGGGACACACGGCAGCTTAGAAAGAACTTTCAATTTAGATGATGATTTTTATTTAACCTAACTTACAATGTGTGAGTATATCGGGGCCGGCCGGCTGCTGCTACTGGATCTGTGGAGGGGAAATCACTCGATCTACGAGCGGCTGCTACTGGAGCTGGCTGATGCTTTCGGGGAAGGCTGCTGCTTGCGGGGAACGCTGGCTGCCTTCGGCGTTGGCTGCTTCGTTCGGCTTGAGCTACTGCTGGCGGGGAACTCTACCGCTCTCGGGGGAGCGACTGGTACTAATCGAGCAGATATGCTATAGCTCATGTGCGCGTCGAGCTTTTCGGGTAGTAGGTTGCTTTTCCTTTCCGTAATCGACGAAAGGGTCCTGGTGGGACGCTTAACCGCGTGATTAAAATTGATAGTTTTTTGTTGATTGAACACTATTTTTTATTAATTAATAATGTGAGTGTGTTTTAGGTTCGTAATATCCATTCCCTCTGACCTACGTTGTTCTGCGCTATTCTATTCTGGGAATGTACGTATTAGACGTAGCATGTCTTGGTACTTCATATACTGGCTTTTTTAGAAAATTTCCGAACGATATACAAACATTATAATTTAAAAACCATCGAAAAAATACTGTGTAAATTCAGAAAACATAAATATCGCGCTGAAAAACCGTGTTAATTCAAAAAATCGTTTAAAAAAAACCGTGTTAATTCAAAAAACCGTTTAAAAAAAAACCGCGTTAATTCAAAAAATATCATAAAAAAAACCGTGTTAATTCAAAAATCGTAAAAAAAAACCGTGTAAAAAGAGACTTGAGTGTATTATTATTATTTTACCAACTGTTACTAACAAATATCTCTTTATTGACTTGACCGCGGCCTCCCAGACGCCGCAAAAACGTCCACTTCGAGAGGAGACAAACGAATACTTTTTCTCTTTCTCAAAGCACTTTTTGGATGCAATAAAAACCGTTGTGGACGTTCGAAGCATATTTTAGCTTGGTTGCATTGCTATGCCGTTAGTTCCTGGTCAGCACGGATTTCTCCCTGGTCGTCAAACTGCATTTTGCAAACTAAACATAAAGCACAACTGGACGTTATTGATACAGGTCTAAAAATAGTATTCCAGCGAATTGTTCGCCATATAGTGCCTACCAAAATTTAACGCTCTGGATCTTCGCAGCAGTTTGTCATGTGGCTGAAATCATTCTTGCGTGGCAGAGTTTTCAAGTCAAGCTTGAATCAGGCTTATCACGCATCGCTTGAATCACGCACCATTTGTTCGTTGACTTCAAAGCCGCATATGATACCATCGACCGGAAAGAGCTATGGAAAATCATGGACGAGAACCGCTTCCCCAGGAAGCTCATCAAACTGAATAAATCTTCGATGGATGGTACACAGTGCTGTGTTCGGATTTCGGGTGAATTGTCAAGTTCATTCGAATTACTTCGTCTTCGTCAAGGTGATGGTCTTTCATGCCTGTTGTTCAACATTGTAGCGCTATACAAGGTGTTATGAACCGAACGGATATCAACACGCGGGGCACGATTTTCAACTAATCTAGTCAATTCGTCTGCTTCGCCGATGACATAGATATTATCGGCAGAACATCTGTGGCGGTGGCTGAACAGTACACCAGACTAAAGCGCGAAGCAGAAATGATTGGGTTAAAAGTAAATACGTCTAAAACAAAGTACATGCTGGCAAGCGGAACCGAGGCCGAACGACGCCGCTTGGGCTGTAGTATATTGATCGACGGTGATGGGTTTGAGGTAGTTGACGAATTTGTTTACCTTGGCTCACTGGTAACGGCGAACAATAATACTAGCCGTAAGATTCGGAGGCGTATTATCAGCGGAAGTCGTGCTTACTATGGGCTTCACAAGCAATTGCGGTCGAGCAGACTAAGTCCCCGTGCAAAGTGCACCCTGGACAAGACGCTTATTAGACCGGTTGTTCTCTACGGGCATGAATGGTCGAGGAGGATCTGTGAGTTGGAGTGAGTTTGGAGTTTTCGAACGACGAGTGCTAAGAACGATCTTCGGAGGCGTACAGGAGAACGGAGTATGGAGGCGGAGGATGAACCAAGAACTCGCACAGCTCTATGGCGAACCCAGTATCCAGAAGGTGGCTAAAGCCGGACGGATACGATGGGCAGGGTATGTTGCAAGAATGGCGGATAACTACCCTGCAAAGATGGTGTTGGTGCCTCAAATCCGGTAGGAACAAGACCAGGAGCGTCCGAGGAATTGGAGAGCGGTAGCCCTCAACCGAGTTACATGGAGAAACTTTATTCAACAGGCTTTGTCTTGGGACGGCAAGCCGCCTAACTAAGTAAGTAAGTAAGTAAGTAATTATCGCTATTATGTTAAACTTTCTTATGGAGGGAGTAAATGCTGTCGCGAAGAATCGAAAATCTGATTGAACTGAAAAAATATGATACATAAACTGTGAAAAATAATTGACTGAGCAGGTAGGACTTGAACGCACAACTGTCGATTGCCGGTCGAGTGCGTGTCCAGTTACACCCCCACGCAGTTTGCTAACAGGGAGCCTAAATTATCAGTCTGGTTCCACTCTCCCAATTTGCTCGCTGATAATAAATTTATCCTGTTTCTTACTCCGCCCAGTATGAATTTCGGTAGAGCTAACTCTGTGTTTTTTTCTTTTAATTTATAAATAAAGCATGAAGATTCCATTTGAAATATTTTTATCACACCGGTACCATGTATCGAACGTCTTTCTTTTTGTTACATGAAGATTGAAGAGTAATCCTTATCATACACTATTAGATCAGTGCAACCACACGACGATCCCATCATTCTTTGGATGGCACTTGACGATACGGTCTTGTGACCAGCTGGCAAATGGATCATTGTCTTCCTTGATAACAACTATATGGTCGTCTTCGACGGTCACAGGCGGATTTATTCACAGGCCTGTAGTTGTTGCAATTACTCTAACGTACCAACGGGACGAAACTTGTTGTTACTGAGTCAACTTCTAAATAGCTCAGATGGTTGTTGAAAATCTCTTTCAAATCAACTTATGGAACTCAACTTGGAGATTACTCCCGATGGAGAAGAGTAGCGGTGTCAAGACCTCGAGATAAGATTGATCGTCTAAAAATGTAGTTAGCGAACAAGAGTTGAAGCACGTTTCCATCTGCGCGAGTAGTGTGAGCAAGTTTTCGTACGCTACGTAGATGTTGCCAATTGCTATTAACATGTGCGTCTTTGCTGCCTTGGCGGCGGCCTCCCAGATGCCGCCAAAATGTGGAGTTCATCTTGTTCTCGGAATACCAGTTGAAAATCTAAAATTTTGATTTTGAAAAAGAAATGTTTGGGGCATTTGTAATCAAAAGAGCAAAATCGAAGCGGAAAGTGCATGTCCTGGTGCTGGCAACCTGGTGCTTCCTTAAATTTGGTTGCGTTGTCTGAGTGTAATTCCACTGTTTTTCCTTGGTGGGTCAAATTTTGAAGTACGGCTAAGAACGCGGGTAAGGACAGGTCTGTCACCAGTTCGATGTGAATTGCCTTTTCAGAGATTCCTATGAATGGCCATGGCCGCATAAGCTTTGGTCGGGATTCGATACCGAATATTGTAAGTGCTCCGCTGAACTGTTGGTTTACTACGTGCAAAGCTACAAAACCAAGTGTGGCAATGGTGACAGATGGAATGGATCCATCTAATTTTCTATCGCTAACAATTCAAAATATTTGCCGTAAAGTGCCGAGTAGGATTTGTTGTCCCACATGCAGGAGCTTTCAGTGAAAGCGAGAAGTGACTAGGACTTAGTAAGAGGAGTAAGCAAATGCTTAACATGCAGAACGATCGACTATGTTTTATTGTTAAAAAGCGAGATTTAACGCAGCCCAATGCCGCCAACGCCAGATACCATTCGGATCCGGATACCATTCGAATCGTCCTGCTTTGTGAAAAGCAGGGCTGTCCTATTTTTTGTGCTCCGATTTAACTTATTCTTATTTAGTTGGTCGTACTATTTCAACCAAGCTACATTTGAAAAAGCTGCATATGGGACATTTATAGAGGTTAGTATTATCTTCAAAATTGATCAATTAAGTATTGCTGTACCAGCACACTTCCCGTTCACACTGAGTGTTGCAACTGGTGTAAATTGAGAGTGCGCCGTAAATACATAAGATAGAATCATACTTAGTTTAAATTTTGTTTGGCTGAGTTGAAAAAGTAAAATCGGTACACATAGAGCAGGACATCCCCGGTGAGGTGCTGTGTCTTGAAGCCCGCACTCGTTGGTATAATTTTCTTACCCGCGCGGTCTCGTTCTAACGAACACACTTGCAAGAGCATTCTCTTTTCATATCTATATCTATGCATCCTAGTGTGCCGCTTGCTCTTACGAACTGTTGGCATTGGCGTGCCTCGTTAGCGGGCTGCGCAGCAAAACGTTACGAGACTGTGCAGTCACAAGTGTGTAGGTAGCCGAATATATGCATACACAGCACCAACAGTTGTTTGTCATACGCTTTCGTCAGTGGAGTAAGCGTTAGATGCTATGTTAGATGCTCTCACACTCCTTCGCGTACGTTGGCTACTTGCTTGATTTGCAATATTGGTGAGAAGCGCTCATAAATTGAAGATATCGATGCTGAGGTTGAGGATAAAAGGTCATCTTTAACTTCACCATCATAAACGTGCACTGTTCATCCGTAATCCCAGTGATAAGAAGGAAGTGTTCTATGCGCAGCTGTTGTTAGCCATGGGACGTCAAGATCGTCTTTGGTGATAGGAACGCCCAAGTCGGCATAGAGGCAATGTATAGATCGGTGATCGGACGCAAAGTCTGCATAGAGACATAAACGATAGCGGTCTGTGATGCATCAACTTTGCGCTGGGTCCAGCGCCTCTATGGTTCAAAGGTACAAGTACCAGCGAACCACATGCCCTGGTGTTGTGAGTTCGAATCCGGTTGTAATCTCAGATTACAGCTTGATTCGACTCATGCACCTTCCAGCATTGGACAAAAGGTAGGAGTCAAAATGACTACTTGTCAAGCATAGCTACCAATACCCCCTCCCTTTCCTTTCCGCTCTTCCCCCTCCTCCTTCACCAAAAAAAAATTCCATTTCTTTCCTCTACCGTCCCTTCATCAATTGTAGAACCATCGTTTCAAAAAAATATTAGTTTTCTGAAGCCTGGTTCAGAAACATTTCCTCTCCCCGCAAATACAGCCGCTAGGCCACTCGGAGATCACTCGACCAACGAACATTGAACCAAATGGACCATACCCAGGCAACCAATAATCATTGGCAATGCAATTCAAATGCAGGCTAATAAGCATTAAGTCATTTTAGATGCCACTTAAAAACTATTTTGACTAAATTTGCGGTAACAATGATTATCAACTGCAGTTGATTATTGGCATAAAGAATTGAAATAGAATTTTTAAGGCCATTTTACAACAGCTATGCAGTCTAAAAGCTAATATACAGCAACGCGCAGTAAAAATGTCAGAAATTCAATAAACGAATGATTTACTACTTATGTTGATGCTTATTGGCTATCTGGGTATTCCCATCGATGGCCAGTTTTTCTCAAACATCACGCGCTGCTGCGAAGGAGAATTTGAACAAGTATCCTAATTTGGCCAAGTAGAGAAAAACTGACTCTTAAATGCCTTTGGACACTTTACTTTTTGTAATGGGTAACTACTTACCCGAAACCGGTCGGCAAAAAGGTAATTTTTATACTTTGTAAGAACAAAAAGTAAAGTGTCCAAAGGCATTTAAGAGTCATTCTAGTTCTTACGTTAGCACGACTACGTAATTGAAGAGAAAAACTGGTCACAACCTAACGCGAGGTTGTCCACAGGAATAAACAGTTCTTCGACGTGTATTTCAATGGTGATTTAACAGTGGAAGGCTGAACGGAAGTGCACCTAGAAGTGCCTACAAACGATAGCAGCATTCCGGTTCCCGAGCTCGAAGAGATCTGGTGAGAAATCGGACAGCTGAAGACAAATTGAGCCACTGAAAAGGACCGACTCCCGGTAGAACTCTGCAAAAATGGAATAGAATCACTACCCAGCTAGCACCAACTCGTATATCAATGTACGAAAACTATCGTAAATATCTCCTAACAAACTCGAAATCGTAACTAAAGCTGGATAAAGTGGGATCAAGTTGATTTTCTGTCGTATATAATGATAATGACTGACATACATACGATTTTCAGCACAAAATCGTAGAGTAGTACGGAGCGACTCGCGCTTAATCGGATATTATCGTATATAAACACTTATATAGTCGTAACGCTCAAAATTATTCGTAATCACGTATATCGCCTCCAAAATAGTACGGATATGCCAATTTTGCGCATGAAATACGATTTATTTAGCATGTATATCTGTACGTAATTCTGATTTTTACCTTTTTTATACATATGAAAATGCTAACTGGGTAGCAACGGCACTTCATTGCATAATTTCAAGGATATGGGCTAAGGATAAGGAGAAACTGCCGGAGAACATAATATTTTCGTGGATGTTAGGGCAGCATACGATCCAGTCGAGCGTGAACAGCTATGATAGATAATCACGTGAATGAATTCCCAGGACAAAGTCACGCGGCTGAGCAAAGCTACTCTATAGCTAGTGTTGTTTTACGTCCGAGTGTTGGGGGTACCCTCGAGTCCTTTCCAATCGCGCTGCGCGTTGTGGGATCAAAACGAGAGGAACGCACTACAGCAAAAGTAGGCAACTTTTAGGCTGCGAAGACGACTTCGACAATGTTGCTAGAAACTTTGAGACGGCAGAGTCAACTAATGCCAGAGATCCTACTCGTGATGGGCTTCAAATCAACGCGTCGAAAACCAGCGTTGGGATTCCGGAACACCGTCGGCAACAACACTCTAGTAGTTAAGCAGTTTCAATGAGGTATTCAAGCTGGAAGTCGGGCCTACTTTACCCTCCGCAAGACGTTTCTATCAAGTAGCGTACGACGCTGCACAACGCAGGCAATGCCCAAAAGGCTAATCAGATCAGTATTCCTCTACGGATTTGGCACTATACCCATGCTTATGGAAGGCATATGTCACTAGCCGTATTTGAACGAAAGTTGTCGCGGATTATTTATGACGGAGTACAAAAGAAATGCGCAGAGTGGCGCAGGCATATGAACCACGAGCTGCAAGCGTTGTTTGGAGAGATTCCTATCGTGCACCTGGCGAAAATCTCAAGGTTACAATGGGCTGGCCACGTCGCAAGGCTGCCGGACGACTGTGAATTGAAGTCAGCTCTCCACAAGAACCACACTGGTACCAAGAATAGAGGGGCCCAATATGCTAGATGACTCGTTGGATCAGGTTGAAGCCGACAGGTGAATATAGAGACGCTCAACGAATTGGCGCGAAGATCTTGGAACAGCACGAGCCACCCCGGTTCTAAGCTCCACTAAGAATTCTAATGACAAGGAGAAGAATTTTCCATATTATTACCTAGGCGAACGTTTATTAACTACCAAAATCCAGGGAGCGAAGGGTTACTGAAGAGGTGATTAGTTAGTCTCCACTGTCGACGGTTACCCGCTATGGTTTTCACTTGTCGCCAGTCAGGTTCTCGTCAACAGCGCGGATGTCCTTGATTAAGGTGCGTCGCTATATGCTTCTGGTTCTGCCTCTTCTACCTTGTCCTTGTGGATTCCAGACGAGTGCTTCTCTGTAGATTACGTTCGCTTCTTTCCTCAAGGTGTAGGTCAAGGTGGATCGGACACACCTTGATGAATGGGAAAGTGGTTACAATCCATTATTACGAAGATATTGATGAAAGCATGAATCCCTTCGAGCCCGAGCTAGACCGCTGACCATTCCTGTGCGTGATATCCGGGCGAGGCATCTTTCTCCAAAGAAACTACAAATGCGGCTGACGTTGAAAACAATGAAAACATGGCGCTGTCGTTAAGGGTGCTGAGAAATACCAGTGTAGTGGAATGAGATAACTGTGCTAAAAAATCACGTAACAGGCGAAGAAAAAAGTCTGTAGAAGATAATGGGTTTGATATCAATAACGGTAAACGGTCGTAATGGAAATTAGGTTATCTGTTGCAGATTGATTGACGGTGAGTTAGCCCGATACCAGAAGACGAGCTAACCGAAGAAATGGGATTGAGGATAACGCACTGGCTACAACTGGGACAATACCGTGATGCAGCAGTCGGAGCGTCCGACATGTTTGTCTAGAGGACCAAAATTAGATATGAGACTATTTGATATAGGGTTGTGTGGTAATAGTTTAATTGCCAAAACACTCGGGCGCCAACAGAGAGAGTGTGGGTTGGAGTCTCGCTTACCAGTTGAACTACCCAATATATTTTTGGCCTCGAATCGAAAATATCCCAGTTTCATTCAGTCTACCATTCTTCTCACCAAACGCTCTTCCACTTTAATTGAAAAATAGTAATAGTAACTCTCTCCATAATATAACTCCATATAACTAATTTATGTACCTTTCCGAAATGACTGTGAGTATAATTTAATAAGTACCTTGAAGAGAAAAATTAAGTCAGTTTTTTATATAAAAGCATGTTTAATATCAATTACATGCTGTACTATCAATCTAAATTGATTTTGGCTACTAAATTTACTACATATATGGCTAAAGTAGATTTAACATTGAAGTACTTAATTTCCAGCAATAAAAAGTGTGTATTGAAGTGAAAAACAAAACTGAAACATATTTCTCTGGATCTGATTTAGCCCAATCTAACACACGAAATTGGACATTGCTTCCTGGCCCACATACCCACCGTGAATGTAGACGCAGGATCGAGTCATTCACTCATGGAGCCACCGCTCGGCTGTGGCCGTTTGTTTACGGCTCCAGTCAGCGTTGGCGCTATATAATTTCATTAATTATGGAGTGCAGAAAGTGGCCGGTCGGTTGGTTTTGTATTTTGAAGTAAACACAACTTTTTATTTAGCTCCCATTTCGTCCGGCACGGTACCGGGTGCGGCGGTGACCAGCACGCGGTGCGGTGGGTGGAAGTGTGTTGAATTAGATGACGGTAATGGCTGGCGATGGGATGGAGTGGTGTGGGATTGATGGGGTCTTTGGGTACGAGAGGTGGTCGCAAAGCGGTGTGCGTTTCAACAGAGTTCTGCTCTGGCGAATTCAATCGGTTGGTTGCTGCGAGACTGAGGACATTAATTAGGGATTATTCCGAACAGAAAAAGAATGACGATTGGCAACGGATTTGAGGTGATTAGTGATCTAATTTATAGGTTTGCTAAGCTACCAAATGGTGCAATTTATTATATTGATTTTGGATCATTGGAACGAGCATTCGCAGAATCGTAGGTAGGAATAAATGCCAACTGAAATGCAAATTGAAAGTTTGTATAGAACAAAAACTGTTTCCGCGTAGCTTTTCGATGAAGTTGCTTTCATTCACTACTTTGTCTGCCCTATCATTGCGCTGGAATGCTGCCTTCTGTTCCGATTGTCGAGCATATTTTTCGAATTAATGACCACCGTTTGCCGATCGATAAGTAATTAAGCCATAAATTAATGCATTATTGATTCTTTGGCTGAATAATTTCATTCGGATTTTGTACTGATGGTTTTGAGGTAAACAAAGGAGAGAGAAATTAATTAAAACAGCTGGCAATCGATTGTGGACGGAATTCTGCGCTATCACTAACGATAATAATATCTAGAGGTCGTGGGCTACAGTAAAGAGTTAATCAATTTATTTTGACTATACCTCAGTTGTCAAAAAAAAAGGTTTAAAAAAAGTGAACAATTTAGCTAGAAATTTAGAAACGATTGAATGAAATAATAAATGGAATATGAAAGACTGTCATAGTTTTAGATGACAAAATATTGGTACCGTAATACTGTTAGCAATGCTGTCCCAGACAATGATTGTGTCGTTTAATATCCTAAGAATACTTTACCCATATCGCAGAGGATGTTCCTGAAGCACATGTGTATTGATATTACCTATAAAGAAAAAATCACGAAGAGCCAATTAGTAATTGATTACAATTGTTTGTTATATTTTTCTATGCAAAGGGTGAAATGTTTCTTAGAGTCATAACTATTTGTAGGAAGTAAATTTAATTAATATTACGAATAAAATTAAAGTGTGATATAGCAATTACTATTTTTGCAAGTTGAACATCAACTATTGCTAGGTTTTTGTAAGGTTTGAACGACACGGGAAGCTTGAACGAATAGCAGAACTAGTAACTGCACGGAAAGAAATCCGATTCCGATATCAAGAATAAAATTATGCAATCATTAAGTTCGAAATGCGATGAAATCATAATTCAACTGACATATCAGACAATAAAAAATCATCAATTATAATTCTTAAGCTTGTGCTGTTTTGTACCGCAATAAGTTCGTGATATCATGATAAATTTTCATGATCCATTTTCATAAAACATAACCTATAATTCAGGAATCGTGAGTCATTTTTCTCATTTTGGAGATTGAATTTCTTTCCGTGGCCACTCACTGTCTCGGACCGCGCCGTTAAAGTTTTTACGGTAGTTGTCGACTGCTTTGCATTTTCCGCTGAACATAATTTTCCATTCCAGCAGCAACTGGGTGCACCGGGTGGTACAGTTTCGCCAACCGATCTCACAATTCACCGACTATCTCGGTTCGAATGTTTTGCACCGGCACTGCTGCTTCGTTCGCTAAAAGTTTTACTGTTCGCCACGTGTTGTCGTCGTGTGCAGCACCTGACCTCCTAGTACACAGATGGTGGTGGTGCCGCCGCCGCCGTAAGTGTGACCCCTAAGCCGGTCGACCGACCTCTGATATTTATTTAATTTATAATTGATTGCGTTCATAAATTTTATCAACTAAATGAATATACGACGAGAACATGCTCGCCTGCAAATATATACTTATTTGAATCTGCAAGCAAGGCGGAACGGCTGGCTAGCACTTCGACAGAACGGAATTCTGAGGAGCAAATTAAATTTCGGCGACGGAATTTCAATAAAATATTCATTATGCCGGAGATTGCCCGGCTAGCATTGCGGCAGCAAAGCACCTCCAGTAAGCAAGCAAGCAATCAAGCAGAGTACGGGAGCAGCATGCCGAATTACCGACCGAATCGTTGATTCATTCTGGTTTCGGACTCGAAGGTCAATGTGTATGTGTGTCATTTGTGGCCGAGGACGTTTGAATTTTATTTTCTGCTTCGAAGCTCAGCATCCTTAGCACGACGTGACGTGCCTGGCAGGAGTTGGTGGGTTGCATATGAACAATAGCGGGTTATAGTTATAGGGAGAATTGCCAGATCATTAGAATGTAGGTCATTATTCTTGAGGCACCCCAGTTATAGGGGGATTTTCAACAGGAGGTAGATCCTTTGTGTTTATAGTGCACTTCAGTGGTGCCTGTTAAAACTGTTTATTTTGTATATAAAGTACCTCGCTCGTTAGGAATCTTTAAGTTCAGCCGTTAATTGGGGTATCAGTGGACGATTTTAATGGTGAATTTCTAGTTCGAACAGTTCCTTACTGTCAGTCCTGGTTTTCTTCATGCTTTTGTCTCGTTTTTCCGTTATTTTCTTTTCCGTTTCAGTATTTTTTCATATCCTCTCTTTGTTTCCAGCTTTCGTATTTTTTCAACTCTTTCCATTTCCTTTCCATCTCGTTGTTCGTCTGCATCTATTCGGTTGTCTTCTTTTTGATGTCTCATTTTTTCGTCTTTATTCTGTTTTTGGTTCCCTTTTCCCTTTTGATCTTGATTTTCCATTTCTATCTCCCGCTTTTCATATTTTATCATTCGTTTTACCGTTTTTTTTAGACCGTTTTCTTGTTTTTCTTTTGTACTTTTTCTATCCTTTTTTCCGGTTTTTTGGCTCATATATCTTCTTTTACATCCCGTTTTAATCCTTTCCTCTATCGGTTTTCTATTTCCGTATATTCTTCCTTGTCACGTTTCGACTCTTTTCTCCTTAGTCTTTCCTTTATTTTGCCCGCAGCTTCCTCTTTGTGCCTTTTTTCTTCTTTTGCTGTCCCGATTTTTTACCCTTTTTCTGAGTCCTATACAGTGATGTTCCGATTTTGTAAGCTGTAAGCTTGTAAGGTCAAAATTAGGGTATTGTTATAGTAAAAGTGCGATAGTTTCTAAACAAGCAAAGATAGAGGTATAATATATTCAGCAATGTTGTGTATTTTTACTATTTGTACAACTTTGTAAAACATGAAAAATTCTTACAACCACTATAAAAACAGCTTAAATAGAAAAACTGATATTAACGACTTTTCATTTATGAGAAACAGGATTTTTCTATCTTTGCTGAAGAGATAGAAGGTTACTGTCTTCAGCAAAATTTCTTATAATAATATGTTGTAAAACTTTGCAGAACACATCAAAGTGTTATATTGAAACTGAAGAAAAATAAATTTTTCATTGCACTTTTAGGGGGATTAATCAAAATTTGAATTTCGTTAAACGATAGAACTTTTAATTTTAAGAAAGTCTTCCAAAGGTTTCATAAACCTAAAACCAAGTTTTCCCGCTCAAGGCCAATGCGCACCTAAAAAGGCTCTGGACCAGTGTGCTGTGCCCGGTTCATTGAGCTTTCGGTTGACCAATTGAGGATTCAAATTTAATTTTTAGTAGAAGTCTTCGATATTGCAGGGTCTTAAATCTTGAATTTTGAAAAACATTTCGAAAAAAAAATTCCCGATTTTGTCAGCCCAAAATTTAACATGGGGCTGACAATATCGGAACTTTACTGTATTTCCTCGCTTTCCTTTTTCGCCTTTCGAAACAAGTTTTTCTCTGCGTTTAGGCCTATTTTCCTGTCTACTTCTTTGTCATTTTTTCCGACATTTTTCGTTCGTTCGACGTTCGGTGTTTTTCACTGTTCTGTTTCTGTTCCGTTCTTACTCTTGTTATGTCTTGATTTTCCTAATTTTCTGTTACGTGTTTTTCTCTTTTGTCTTCTGATTTAATTTTTGTTTCTCATTTTGTTTTCTTTTCCTGTTCCCGTTTATCCATTCTTCTGCTCCCGTCTTTCCTCTTTTTCTTTTCCTCCTTTTCTATCCCGTTTTTTCTTCTTTTTGTTCCAATATTTCTGTTTTTCTGTTTAGTTTATCGTCATTTCCTTCTTGTTTTTCTTTGTTTTTCATAGCGGGTTCTTCCTTCCTTATTGTTATTTTTCTTCTTTTTTCTTCTGTTCTTGAACTTTTTCTGTTTAGTCATCTTGTTTTTTGCCTCGTTGAACAACGTTTCATCACGTTTTCCTTAATGCCACTGTTTTTCCTTTGTCTCTTTTTTCTTCCCATTTTGTAACGATTATTTTTTATTCGTTTGTAAAATTGGACTTGAAATCAGAGTTTAACTTAAAATTTTACTTAGAAATTAAGCTAACAATCTGACAAGCAAATGAATTTGAATTTTATTTCAAAACAGACGTGGCCAAAACATTAGACGAGAAATTTTACTACAATTGGAAATTGTCATTTTTCATCTTTTGCTCTCACACGTTCTACCTCTTCTCTGTTCTGCTTTTTCCAGTCCCGTTTTTCTACTTATTGTTTCGTTTTTTTTTCTAAATTCTGAATCTAAAGTTTTCTCGGCTTTTGCTCTTACCTTCCATCCCTTTTTTATTTATATCTCTCGTTTTCCTTTTTTCTTGTGCCGTGTTTCCTGTTTTATAATTCTGTTTTTCTTCGTTTGTTGCTTCTTGATTTTCTTATTTTCATTCTTGTTTTTCCTTTTGTTTTTTCCTCCTGTTTTTGCTTTTTACTACTTTTTTTGTCATTTTCTTTCCCGCTTTCAGTATTTTTGCTTCTCTCTTTTTTAATTTCCGATTTTCAAGTTTTTCTAACTTGTTTCATTTCCTTTCTTTCTCGTTTTTTGTCTACGACTTTTCAATTTTCCTCTTTAGTGTCCCGTTTTTCCGTCTTGTCATTCATTTTATAGCGTTTTTGGCTCGTTTTGTTCTTTTATATCTTTTTTCCGTTTTCGGTTCGCTTCCAGTTTTAGTATTTTTCTTACTTTTAGCATCCCCGCATTTCCGTCCTTCCTGTCTTATGATTCTGTTTTTGGCACCCCTATTCTTTGGTTTTCGATTTTTATTTCCTGAAGGAGGAAGCTGCAAACTGAGTAAGCCTGTAAGTCGTAGGCGAAATACGTATCTGTCAAGAATAAAATATACATGGTAGAATTAAATTGGATAAGTTTTCTTTTTATTTAATTTCCAGGTTTTCTTTCGTGTCGCTTTTTTCTCTATCGCCGTTCTTCTTTGCTCTTTTGGTTTCTTGTCTATAATCCCTTACTTGTCCCGTTTTACTTGGTGTTCTATATCGTTTTTCCTTTTTTCTGCTCACTGCTACCTGCTTCTCTTCATTAGCTGTTCCGTTTTCCGCACTTTTTCTGAGTCCAGTGAATAAAAATTGATGTAAAGCTAAGTGTTGATTTTATACATGTCAATATCCCTAGGTATCCGGTAGAGGAATTTCCCCCTATTGTTACTAGGGCTCTTTTCCTTTTTCGATCTTGATTATTTTCTTCGTCTTTTTTCGCTTTTTAACTCCTTTTCTATTCGTCGTCAACGTTCGATTTTTTTCGTTCATCTGTTCCGTTCTTCCTCTTATTATGTTTTGCTTTTCCTACTTTTCTGTCACGTTCTATGTTTTTCGGTTTTATCCAGCTTTTGTCTTCCGTTTTCTTTTTTCTTTCTTCATTTTGCTTTTTTCTGTCCCGTTTTTCCTCTTTCTCTGATCTCGATTCTCCATTTTTCTATTCCTTCTTTTCTATTCCTCCTTTTCTATCCCGTTATTTTCTTCTTTTCTGATCAATTTTGTCTCTTTTTCTGTTCAGTCATCGTCATTTCCTTTCTTATTTTCTTCGTTTTCTTAAGGTTTCTTTCTTCTCCTTTCTCATTTTTCTTCTCTTCCCTTCCGTTCATAATTTTTTGATATCTCTTCTCGTTTTTACTTCGTGTTCTTTTTCTATTCCATTTTCTTCCTTTTTATTTTTTTTTTCTTTTCAAGTCCCGTTTTTCTTTCCATTCTTAGTCTTACACGTTTTTGCGAATTTGCTAAAAAAAATTACCTACATTTTCATACAAAACTGTTTGCTCTACGTTTTTTTTCATGAGATATGAATTTTGGAGTTGGGTAAATAGGGTAACGACACCAGAAATCGCCACTTTTTCAGACACCAAACAAGAAAACCGAGATTCATTGCCATATAGTTCCATATCGTTTAGAATTGTTTAGCCTATATTAAACAAAAACATTTTTGCCACGTTTTCAGCATAAACCTTAAGACCAAATATTAGAAAAAGTCGTTGTAAATGTAAAATTTGTGATGCATGTTGAGGCACCACTTTTCGACCTCCAAGACCCAGTTTTCGCCACCCCTTGAAGCATCGTTTGTATCTTGTTCTAGCCTGAATATTCATTTATATTTATCTAAAAATAAAAAATAAAAAATAAGAAAACTTATTCAATTTAATTCTACTATGTGTATTTTATTAAGTTTTCTTATTTTTTATTTTTAGGTTTCGTATTCTACTAAGACGCTCCAAAAACTTCAGTCAATTTATATTTATGTTTTTTTCCGAAAAATAGAATTAATTTTCAGTTGAATAGTGAAAACAGAATGGATTTCTGTTGAAAAACAACCGCATCACGGGTTCCCGCGATGTGCTCAGGAACGGACCATTGAAATTCGCCATTGGCGAAAAGTGGATCGCGCTCATACCATCTCAATCTGACGACACCAACTAAAAATAATGCCAATTTGTGTTATATAACCATTAAGAGTTTGGAGTCGTATTATATTGATTCACTATCTAGTTATGTTTAAATAATAGAATATGTTAAGGTCTAAGTATCGCTAAAGTGGCGAAAACTGGTGCCATTACCCTATTTAGGAAAACCGTGTAAGGCCATTGCAAATTATTTTTAAAGTTTTTGTTCCCCCTGCCCTTCAAAATTGGCTGCAAATATTGGTGGAAAAAAAATTGTTAAACTTGAATAAAATATGTTTGTATAAAATCTATTATCTGTGGATTTTACAGCCCAAAGAACTTGCAAAATGAGTGTATGGAGTGTTAACGCTTCTAGCATGAAACGCTTCTAGTCAACACTCCGTACACTCTTTTTTCGAGTTCTTTAGGCTGTAAAACCCAAAGATAATTGATTTTATACAAAAAAATTTTACTCAAGTTTAACAAATTTTTAGAGCCAATTTTGAAAGGCGGGGGGACAAAAACTTTGAAAATAATTTGCAATGACCTAATGTAATTACTTAAAATCGGCAAAAAAATTCTTTCGATTTTGACTCTATTTTGGAATGTTTTTGCATGGAAATTATCGCATATATAAAAAGCAAGAATAGATTCGGGTTTCACGATTAAACTTCAAATAGAAATTCCTAATAATCAAAATAAATTGTGCCAAAATTCAAAACCAGACAACACTGCAGGTTAAAAGAATTTAGACAAAGATGATCAACACTTTGTAAGTAACAAATTATAACTCAGACAACAGGGGCTAATAAAAATACTCGTTATAGAAGCCCTGATCAAGATCCAAATCCGCGATCGAAACGTTGGCGTAAAAAGTAAAAACTCTAGCGTCTACTATAATTTAATGACTGAACGGCCAAAACCACAACCATTCGATTCCCAAAAATCTTTATTTTTTTGGGTGATTAAAAAACTCTGTTTTTTCGCAACTCCTTCAATTCTCTAGCATTGGATGGACTAAAATTTTATCATTAAAAGATTAGAAATTAAAAAATAAGATTCTAATGCAACAGAACATAATTTTTAGACTTTTCTTAGGAGCTTTTCACCACTTAAAATGTGACTTACAAATGGAAATAAAAAAGCAAAGTCTCGAGTTTAAACGGCTAAGATTTGACCCTTGTTTATGGACAGACTTCACAGCCGGCTATAAGAGTACAGGATAGTTACGGGGCTAGTGCAACAATCCTACTGACTCTATCTAGTAGTACCGCCTAGTCGAGATTGAAAAATGGAAAAATAGAAATGAATTGACACTTGAAACTAGACTTGAAATTAAATATTGAATTTAAAGTAGGAATCGAGATTGGATATAGCGGAATGTCCCCAGTTGTGAAATAGGTTTTGATTTTTGGTCATAGCTTTTGAACGGATCATCAAATTTCGAATCCTTTCGGAACATTTGGATGTTTGAAGAATTACGTATCTTTTTATTGAAGGCGGCATCCCGAGTAGCACACTTTTGTCATTTCTGGTTGCTGTAACCTATTTATGACTGAAATTAGTCATTATTCGGTTACCACAGCTTGTTTATAACAACTGTGCTAGTAGGGATATTTGTTTTTGCTTAAAACATAAAAGCTATATTTTTTATTTAAAAAGCACATCCTGGGTGCTAATTCCGTTATCGAAATTTGGCCTTCTGTTTTTATACGACAGACTTCGTAACCAGCTGTTAGAATATAGGACAGTGCGGGGTCAGTGCTACGATCCTATAGGCTCTAACAGCCTATTCCAGCCGAGATTCCAACATACGACGACTGGCTTATTAGACCAGCGTCTTACCTCGAGGCCAACTGGGAGGCCTTTTTTTACTTGTATATAACTATACGCGATCATGACGTAGGTACTCTCTTTTTTTGGGACAGGGAAGAAGTCTCTGATGCGAAGAATGATTAATTGGATGAACTTGAAAATTTAGATATAGACCAAAATTATATTGGGGTGAGCAATGGTAGTTGGGGCTCGCATCACGCTCTATCGGTTGGCAACCGAATGTTTTACTAACTAAACTACTGCCGCCTGTTATGTTAGTAGCCTAGTATTGTTTTATTCTCCAACTCTTTCATTCTACATTTGCACCCACACTCCTCTTGCGACGATATTATTTTTGTATGACTATTCTTTGTTTCTACCGCTGAGAAAATAGACTGCTATCTATTCGATCAGTGCGACAGAAACATGCAGTGCGTTGCCGACAGTCGCCCGTGTGACTAACCCACGGGGTGTTATTTCTTTTAATTAACTTGTATATGACTCTATAACATGCGAGTTTATTGATGGTTGATATATTCAACTTGTATTATTTTAGATGTCACATGTTAAAGCTGTGTTTCAGCATTTTTCATTTGTAATTTTTTATCTTTGACTGTGGTTTTGGCTCTGTTTGTCTAGGATTTTATATTAGTCATTTTATCAACCTGAAATGTATTATGTACATAGGTAGTAGAATTTAATTGATCAAGTTTTCTTTTTTTATTTAATTTCAGGTTTCGTATTCTATTAAAAACTTTAATCGTTTTATCAAGTTTTCATTTACTTTATTTCCCTATGTCTTCGCTATAGTTGCAAATCTTGTTCAATGTGTATCTTTATATTCGGGAAGAAAATATAAAATTCAAATTTCGCTTTTTGTCCTAATGATCATTAATCTCTTGTTGCCACTTACATTTATTGTTCCCAATTTAGTTTTAGTGTTCGTAACAGTCTTGTATCTTCCATTAGTAACTCTCAGACCCTTTCGGAAAATAAGATATTAATCTATCCTCCCCTCTATTCAAAACCAAGCCGGTTAATTTAATTCAATGACTGTTAATATTGGTACAATAGGAACGAATGTTCTCGTATGCTCTCCCGAAGTTGCTCCATCACAGTATTGATAACCGATACTCTCCAATCCATCCATCAAACGCTGGCAGAGCAAGAGCCCCACTCTCCACATCTGTCCCGTCCCGTGTCACTGCTAACTGTAAAATCAGCATAAGCTTTCACAAATTTCCTCTGCCACAGCGCCCTGGAGCGAGCGATCTTTTCTTTTTTGCTTTGTACGCAAACAAGGGGAAGTAATATGTTGAAGCTTATCCGCTATCGCTTTCAACAACCGGTTGCCTTCTTCTGCTCGGAGTGAGTTAAGAACGCCCACTCCTTTTCTTCGCATTCCACTCGAACACCCACCGTGCCGTGGTGCCGCGTCGCAGTCGATATCCTTTCCGAGCAACAACACACCGGTTCTTACAAACAGTAGCCACCCATTCAGAGTCGATGGTTCTGTTTTCGTCGATGAGTTGACCATACGTTTTTCGTTTTTATTAAATTAAAATAAAAGGTTATGATTATATGATTTTTCCGTAGTTGTTCGCTAATGTGGTTCCCTGTTTATAATTATTCGTTTGTTCAAAATCTGTTGGTTTCTAATGGGCTAAGTGCTCGTTCCATTAAAATAGCTGCTGGAGCCCGGTTATGAAGATGAAAATTGCTCATGGCGGGCTCAAGTAAACACTCGCCGTATTTGCGTGTGTTCACCAGCATCATCAGTACCGTCTGTGTACCGATCATCTCGTATCAGCAGCGCCAGCATCATCATCATCATCATCATCGCGATTGGTCGATTACGGCAGTCTTTCAACCTTAAGCAGAGTGTACCTACCAAGCGGTTAACTTTATCACCATGTCAGACTTGTATACACACCAATGCACACACGCGCACGTGCACGTGCTAAAGAAGGTGTAAATCACAATTTGAGCCAACCCATCAATTCCGTGGGTGGTGGAATTTTCTGAAGTGAAAAATTTCTGATCACACTTCCCACTAATATGATGGTGAAAGCGGTAGTGGTAGGGATTTGTTAATTATTGGTTTTATATGTTGGATATGGTAAGTGGTGGAAAACTCCAAAGAAAAGTCCGAATATTATTTTCTGTCACATTTCAATCTGGTTTGTTAATTTCTAATCTTTTAATGATAAAATTTTCATGATAACATTTTTTTGTTCCCGAGTTACAGCTGAAAAACTTAATTTTCCTTAATATGTACGATTTGGTCAATCACTAGCTGATATTTAAACGGAAATTGGCAGCTAAAGCCTAAATAACCCACAATTGTGTGTGATTCATGATTGTGGATTGACTGTATCATGAGCCAAACAACTTGGAGCATATTCACAGATAGATTACCGATGGATTTAGAGGTTGTCCGTCTCCAGCAGTTATCCAGAAAACAAAACAAGAAAGCAAAAATGAGACTGAAGGCGAAAAAACGGAAAAGAGCACGGAGGAAAACGTGATTAAAAAAAGAGGAAAAACGTGAGAGAGGAAAGAATAAAAACTGGCACAAAAAAAAGAAACACGAAAGAACCGTGACAGAATGGGAGGAAAAACGGGACAAAAATGGGACAATAAAGTGGAAAAGAAGACTACGAAAGGGACATCGAGAGCACTGGACAGAACAAAATGAGGAAAAATGCAGAAAAGAAGGAAGAATCCTCAAGAAAACAAAGAAAATCAGGAAGAAGAGCAATAAACTAAAAAGAGAAAAAATGGGACAGAAAAGAAGCAAAAACGGGATAGAAAAGGAGAAAAAGACAGGAAGAAAAGAGAAAAACGAAACAGAAAAGAAGAAAAATGAGAGAAGAGAAGAAAGAACCGAAGAACATAAAGAAGGAAACGACCAAGACTGAACAGAAAAAGTGAAAAGATTGATCAGGAAAGAAGAAAAAATGGGATAGAAAAGGAGGAATAGAAGAATGGAGAAACGAGAACAGAAAAAGAGGCAAGACGGGACAAAAAAGAAAATTTAATTGGAGTGAAACAAATGAAAATGAAAGATAAAAGGGATGAAACGGGAAACAAAAACAGAACGTGACAGAAAAGTAGGAGAAGCAAGATATAATAAGAGGAAGAACGGAATGAAAAACGGAGTGGAAAAAAGACGAATAGAATGACAATGGACAAAGCAAGAAAGAGGGTCCTGAATGTGGGAAAAAATTGAAAAAGAAAGACGAAAAACGAAACACAGGAAAGATAGAATACAGGAAAAGAGCGAAATACGGGTCAGTAAAAGAAGAGAACCAGAGACCAGCAAGCAAACAAAAGGAAAACTAGATAGAAAACCAAGCGAAACAAAGCACGAAAGGGAATACAGATAAGAAAACAACAGAAACCAATAGAAGAATAAAAAGAAAACCGATAGAAGAAACGAGAAAACGGGAAAAAGAGGTTAAACAGGATATAAACGGAGAAATATAGGGCAAAAAGCGGAAAACGAGAAAGAAAAGAGATGAAACGAGCAAAAAAAATTGACAATAAGACAAAACGAGTGAAAAGCATGAGGAAAAACTGAACTGAAAATAAGTATAAGAATAAGAAAGGTAAAGGTAAAGGTAACGGTAAAGGTAAAGGTAAAGGTAAAGGTAAAGGTAAAGGTAAAGGTAAAGGTAAAGGTAAAGGTAAAGGTAAAGGTAAAGGTAAAGGTAAAGGTAAAGGTAAAGGTAAAGGTAAAGGTAAAGGTAAAGGTAAAGGTAAAGGTAAAGGTAAAGGTAAAGGTAAAGGTGAAGGTAAAGGTAAAGGTAAAGGTAAAGGTAAAGGTAAAGGTAAAGGTAAAGGTAACGGTAAAGGTAAAGGTAAAGGTAAAGGTAAAGGTAAAGGTAAAGGTAAAGGTAAAGGTAAAGGTAAAGGTAAAGGTAAAGGTAAAGGTAAAGGTAAAGGTAAAGGTAAAGGTAAAGGTAAAGGTAAAGGTAAAGGTAAAGGTAAAGGTAAAGGTAAAGGTAAAGGTAAAGGTAAAGGTAAAGGTAAAGGTAAAGGTAAAGGTAAAGGTAAAGGTAAAGGTAAAGGTAAAGGTAAAGGTAAAGGTAAAGGTAAAGGTAAAGGTAAAGGTAAAGGTAAAGGTAAAGGTAAAGGTAAAGGTAAAGGTAAAGGTAAAGGTAAAGGTAAAGGTAAAGGTAAAGGTAAAGGTAAAGGTAAAGGTAAAGGTAAAGGTAAAGGTAAAGGTAAAGGTAAAGGTAAAGGTAAAGGTAAAGGTAAAGGTAAAGGTAAAGGTAAAGGTAAAGGTAAAGGTAAAGGTAAAGGTAAAGGTAAAGGTAAAGGTAAAGGTAAAGGTAAAGATAAAGGTAAAGATAAAGGTAAAGGTAAAGGTAAAGGTAAAGGTAAAGGTAAAGGTAAAGGTAAAGGTAAAGGTAAAGGTAAAGGTAATGGTAAAGGTAAAGGTAAAGATAAAGGTAAAGGTAAAGGTAAAGGTAAAGGTAAAGGTAAAGGTAAAGGTAAAGGTAAAGGTAAAGGTAAAGGTAAAGGTAAAGGTAAAGGTAAAGGTAAAGGTAAAGGTAAAGGTAAAGGTAAAGGTAAAGGTAAAGGTAAAGGTGAAGGTAAAGGTAAAGGTAAAGGTAAAGGTAAAGGTAAAGGTAACGGTAAAGGTAAAGGTAAAGGTAAAGGTAAAGGTAAAGGTAAAGGTAAAGGTAAAGGTAAAGGTAAAGGTAAAGGTAAAGGTAAAGGTAAAGGTAAAGGTAAAGGTAAAGGTAAAGGTAAAGGTAAAGGTAAAGGTAAAGGTAAAGGTAAAGGTAAAGGTAAAGGTAAAGGTAAAGGTAAAGGTAAAGGTAAAGGTAAAGGTAAAGGTAAAGGTAAAGGTAAAGGTAAAGGTAAAGGTAAAGGTAAAGGTAAAGGTAAAGGTAAAGGTAAAGGTAAAGGTAAAGGTAAAGGTAAAGGTAAAGGTAAAGGTAAAGGTAAAGGTAAAGGTAAAGGTAAAGGTAAAGGTAAAGGTAAAGGTAAAGGTAAAGGTAAAGGTAAAGGTAAAGGTAAAGGTAAAGGTAAAGGTAAAGGTAAAGGTAAAGGTAAAGGTAAAGGTAAAGGTAAAGGTAAAGGTAAAGGTAAAGGTAAAGGTAAAGGTAAAGGTAAAGGTAAAGGTAAAGGTAAAGGTAAAGGTAAAGGTAAAGGTAAAGGTAAAGGTAAAGGTAAAGGTAAAGGTAAAGATAAAGGTAAAGATAAAGGTAAAGGTAAAGGTAAAGGTAAAGGTAAAGGTAAAGGTAAAGGTAAAGGTAAAGGTAAAGGTAAAGGTAAAGGTAAAGGTAAAGATAAAGGTAAAGGTAAAGGTAAAGGTAAAGGTAAAGGTAAAGGTAAAGGTAAAGGTAAAGGTAAAGGTAAAGGTAAAGGTAAAGGTAAAGGTAAAGGTAAAGGTAAAGGTAAAGGTAAAGGTAAAGGTAAAGGTAAAGATAAAGGTAAAGGTAAAGGTAAAGGTAAAGGTAAAGGTAAAGGTAAAGGTAAAGGTAAAGGTAAAGGTAAAGGTAAAGGTAAAGGTAAAGGTAAAGGTAAAGGTAAAGGTAAAGGTAAAGGTAAAGGTAAAGGTAAAGGTAAAGGTAAAGGTAAAGGCAAAGGCAAAGGTAAAGGTAAAGGTAATTGTTAACGTAAAGAAAATCTGATAATTCCCTGCCATACTGTAAAAAAGTCTATCATAGCTTATTCTTAACAGAATAGAACGAAAAAAGCATAGTCGTGGGATTAAACGGCCTTTCTAAGACTTGACCCTTCTTTATCGACAGACTTCGCAGCCGGATTTTGTACAGGACAGTTACGGGGCCAGTGCAAAAATCCTACTGACTCTAGCTAGTAGCCCCGCCCAAGTAACAATTTGGGTTTTATTACACTCTTATGATGAAATTTAAGACCAAAATTGGTCATAAAAACTGCCATAAGAGTACAATAAAACCCACATTGCTGCTTGGGCGTCTAGCCAAGATTCGAACATACGAAGACTGGCTTGTTAGATCAGCATCAAACCTCGAAACCAACTAAGCGGCAAAAGAAATAGAATTATGTATAAAAATAGTCCCAGTAAACGCCATCTCAAAATGATGGATCTGCTGGACAATGAACCTTGCAAGCTTTGTGGACAAAAAAGATTGCTTGATGGTAAAGGCACATATCCTCCATACAGCTGGGAGGAACGAGCCACAGATTCTGATTTCTGTTACGTTCTGAACATTGCTATCCTAATCTTATATCCCTAATATTTCACTTCATCCGCTAATCAAAACACGGTGATAATGAAATGTGCGCGGTAATGGAAGAACTTATTTCTCTAACACTCAACGACCGCAAGACTAACCACGGCTTGTTCCCGTGAGTCACCGAGATCGGAAAAAAAATATTCAGACAATATTTTCAAACTGTCGAACGATTTTCTCCAGCGAAATCTTTATTTGAAAACTTGTTTCAATTCAAGTCCTCATTATGTCAGAATTTCTGATTTATATTGCTATCTGATTGGTCGATAGTTTTGCGTTATAGTTTCTAGCATTTCATTATGATACAATGAGTAATTCTCGCTGAAACGGGGCCACTACTGACACGAGGTCTTCAAATATTGTAACTTTTGCGCTTAATTGGTTGAAAATGGTTAAAAAATAAGAATTACACTTTTGATATCTCGAAATAGTGGACCCCTCGTGTGACCCAAGAGGTCTAACAGGTTAAAAAAATTGAATTTTGAGCAAACCTTGAGATCTATGTAATGTGATATTTCATAAATTTGCCATGAAACAACTAACAAACAGCTCGGTTCTGTAAAGAAGAAGAACAGGGCTTTCAAATGGAGTAAAAAAATTTTTGGCGGCCATCTTGGATTTAGTCGCCACATGGGATTTTATCAAAAAATCGCCGTTTTTTTCATGAGTCCTCCAACCGATTTTCATTTTAAGACCAACCATTTTTCATTTTAAGACCACCATTGGAAAGCTGAGGAAAAATTGCCATAAGAAACATTCATAAAGTTAGGTGTGCAATGGCACTAACTTGTGCAAGTGTAAGTGCAATTACTAACCAAATCAACTAACAAAACGGTTTGTCTCGAATATTTTTTATTGGAATGAGATTTTGCTGATATGTTGGATGCTATGCAAGGATTCATTTTCCATGAAACATAATTAGTTTTGTCGACAGTAACTTTTCAAAAGGGCGTATTTATTAAATCAGATTTTTTTTTCAAAATATCGTATCTCGAAAACTACTTATTTGTTAAAAATCACGTCAATGGAAAAGTTGTAGGAAATTAAGTGTATTTTCAGAAAAAAATACACAGAGAAAAAACTTTGCAAATCAAGACAAAAATCATAAACCGTGAATTATCGCAACACATGTCCCTTCAGATTTGTTTCTAAAATCTGGCGAAGAACTATTGATTGTCACTCTTTCATTTTTTTATTCTGACAAATTTTTCAAAAATATCCAAATTTTGCTTTTTTTTGTAAAACTAAAACAAGATCAAATTCCACGCATAATGTTGAACAAATTATGTCATATAAACTTTTTTTTACGCTCAGCCGTTCTTAAGTGAGGCCATTACAAATATTTTATGAAGTTTTCTTCCTTCCGATGTGGGGCCACTGAAGGGTAGAGGGAGAAAAATAAACAAAGAGGTGTCTTTAATTAAGCAAAACGCCGTTTTAGGGGTTACATACAGTTCAAATTCTAGAAAAATCGACGTCTAACAACGTTTCCGTTTCCGAAAAAAGCAATTTCTTAGATTACTAAGATCATGAGTTATTCCAAGCAACTATGTTAGTTTTATTATACTCTTATGGCAGTTTTAATGACCAATTTTGGTCTTAAATGCCAGGATAAGAGAGTAATAAAACCCAAATTGTAAAACTACAAATGGCAAAACCCAAATTGTAAAACCCAAATGGCAACTACAAGAAGGTGAAAAATAAATTAGCGCCGCCCGTTGGAAAAATTCTGAACTATTTTCTAAATCATCTTAAAAATGCATGTCACTTGAATAACATTTTCGAAGACCACAACATTGATCGTGACGTCAACCGTTTCCGCACCCTGAACCGAAACAATCGAAACAACTCGATATTCCTGACTCCAACTACAGAGCAAGAACTCATCGTTAGGATTAATAGCCTCGATGGATCAAAAAGCTGTGGACCGGACGGCATACCAGCCTCCTTCCTTAAAGCACATCACGTTTTTTCTCAATTTTACTGAAGGGCGTGTTCAACGAATCTACAGAAACTGGAAGTTATCCTGATATCCTCAAAATGTCCCGCGTGGTTCCTATTCATAAGTCTGGGAACAAAACTGATGTAAGCAATTACCGGCCAATCTCTGTCTTATCTGCCATAAACAAGATCTTGGAACAACTGTTGGCAAAAGGATTGTGGGTTTTCTACAACAAAACAGCATATTATACAACTAGCAGTATGGCTTTCGCACTGGCTCGAGTACGTTGTCTGCTGCCTGTGAGCTTGTTGACGACATCACCAAAGCTCTTGATATTGAGAAGCTCATGGGGGTTTTATTCCTTGATCTCAAAAAAGCATTCGATACTATCGATCACCAAATTCTGCTTCGAAAGCTCGACTATTATGGAATCCGAGGTGTCGCCAATCAGATTTTGGAAAGTTACCTCCGTGGCCGAACTCAATATGTCGAGATCAACGGAATAAAGAGTAGTCTCTGCAATTTTACAGTTTTGTGTACCGCAAGGAAGCAATCTAGGTCTACTGTTATTCCTAGCCTACATAAACGATATTGTCAACCTGAATATACACAGAAACCACGCTTGTTCGCTGACGATACTTCTGTTTCGTATCCTGGTTCTAAACCTGACGAAATAAAAGGTCAAATGTTGGAAGATATGACATTGCTACAACAATACTTCACTGAAAACCTCCTGTCTCTCAACTTAAACAAAACAAGACTTATGATGTTCCGTTCATCGCGATCTACATCTGGTGCTAGCCTCAATCTAATGGTAAATAGTACCGAAGTTCTTCAGGAAGAAAAATTAAGTACCTTGGGCTTGTATTTGACTCTTCGTTGAAATAGAAGTATCACATTGAAGCAGTGTCGTCTAGCCTAAGTTCAGTCTGTGGTTTTTTGTGGAAAACATCCAAATTCCTTCCACGTAAACAGCTACTAACACTGTATCATGCATTCGTTCAGTGCAAACTGCAGTACCTTATTTCGATATGGGGAGCTACAAGCAAATCACAGATGATGTCGCTTTGACGTCTACAAAACCGTTGTTTAAGAGCTATCTACCAAAAACTCGTTTATACCCGACAATCCACTTATACAGCGAATCTGTACTGCCGATATCAGCGTTACGGGAGTTACAATTCGTAGTACAAATACATAGTATGTTGTACAATACAAATACGCACCATAACATGCGGATCGATATCTCAAGTCACAGTTACGGTACAAGAGGTCGAGCTAATCTAATCCTTAGAAGGCCGAACACGGAGCTGCTGAAAAAGTCCTT
Source organism: Sabethes cyaneus (assembly GCF_943734655.1). NCBI lineage: Eukaryota > Metazoa > Arthropoda > Insecta > Diptera > Culicidae > Sabethes > Sabethes cyaneus. Next base: position 45,429,816 of record NC_071355.1, read on the forward strand.
CTCTTACTTCGCAATATCGCGATACAATTCGTTGCCTGTCTCAATAAAAAATGAACGAATTCAATGGAAATTCAAAAGAGATGTTAAAGCTCACTTGCGGAAAAATTTACGTTGTTACATACTATAAACAGCGATCAAAACAGCGATGAATCTCTGGAGAATGGCTATGAATCTACCAACCCAGTTCCAACGGATAGCTGTGGGAGTTCGACCGGGACGCACGCAACGAGGCACTATGAGAGCCCCTGTTCACTCTGACCCAGTCACGACCTTTAGCGGAAATTCGCCCATTCGTGACGATTAAAAAGAACCACTACAGCCATATTGCTTGCTGCCATCCATGACGTCCCGGTCCTGAGCTCGGGATTAAAACAGGGGTCTCTCAGCCTACATTTTTAGGCAAGTATGCGTGATTTCAAGATCTTTCCCTCCCTGAAGTTTTTCAACTTTCAGTACTACGTCGAGCTCATCAACCTACTTCGCATCACCGGTGATTCTCATTCGTCAAAAAACCTTCCGGCCCTGAAATGTCCGTCTCCGTCTGTGATACGTAATTTAATCAATCATTATTTGTAATCATATATTGTAATAGTTCTTGCCCTTCCTTAAAAGAGTATTAGGCTCACTGGAAGGGCACTTTGTTGTAATTGTGTTGAAATGATGGAAAGGTTTTGTGCCTGTGGGAAAAGAGGCTATTGCTTCATTCCCAGGGGTTTTCCTTTTCCTATTAATAAAAATAAAAGTAAAAGTAAAAGTAAAAGTAAAAGTAAAGTATTCTACAGAGTCAACAGCACAAATACAAAAAAAAATTTCTACATGCATGCTGGCGCCACGTAGTAAGACAATTCTATACTATTTTTCATACTATCTATAAAACTGCTATTCTGGTTACTTGTATCATGATATATAACGTATACGCATATACGCTAGCGCCGGCCGATGAGAAAATTCTGAACTATTTTCCATACCATCTTGAAGGTGACAGTCACTTGGGTTAACTACTCAAAGACCACTAGTTTCTAAATAATCAGTAGCGTAAGTTACAGCCTATACAGTATTACATATACGGTAACGCCACGTAGTGAGACAATTCTGCACTATTATCTATACCACCTGCAAGGCTGCTGTTACTCAAACAACTTTCCCTCAGAAAATAATATTTTGGTTTGCACGGATTATGAGCTACAGCAAATAAAACGAGGTCGCATATACACTAGCGCCGCACGTTGAGAATATTCTGAACTATTTTCAGTGCCATCTCCGAGATGACTGTCATTTGAACAAGCTTCCCGAAGACTGCAACTTTCCAAATAGTCAGTAGCGTAAGATGCAGCCTATATAAAAATATTACGTAAGTGCTAGTGCCACGTAGCGAGAAAATCCTGAACTACTACAGCCTGCCCGCTAGCCTACCTTTCAATGAAGATGACGATAATATGATTCCAAGATATGCACTTGCACCCTTTTTACTCCAAGTAGTAATTCCTTATAATCGCTTGGAAGGAAAGGGGTGCAAGTGCATAACTTAGAAGGAAAGGGGTATAAGTGCAAAAAACATTTTCAAGAATCTCTTATAAATCTCGAAAATTAAAATGCTTTTCCAAGATTTGAACAGAAATTAATAACACAAAGTTAACACAACCATAGTGCGTCATTGGTTTTGTATTATATAACCTGATGAATTTTCTAGATGATGTTAAATTTGGATCCGATTTTCTCGAAATTTACTTTTTGTCACTTACACCCCTTTCCTTCTGACTCACTCAAGTAATAGTTTTTAACCAATTTTATGTCGAAGTAGTAGCGAATTAATGCATTTACTTAATGCAGTAATTTAATTTAATTTAATTAATGCAGTAACTTTTTATAAAGGGGAAGACCAATTTTGCTTGTCTCCTTGTCTCGATTGTTGATCGGTTTGTGTGTCCTTTTAAAGCACCCTAATTAGCTAAATTTCTTTTTAAAGTTTTTGCTTCAAATCGCGAATTTTTGTCTGTATATCCAAAATCACAAACAAATCTTGAAATTGTCCCATTTAGGTTGAATTAATCGCTTAGAAGATAGCCTTTTTATCCTTCCAAGATCTCATTACAATTTCGTTTTCGCTCACAAAAACCTAAAATGGCTACTGTCATTAGCTTGATCCAGCTCCTGTTATCGGCCAATATTGGCTAAAGACCAATTACAGCAGCCTCTTGGCTTCGGCGACAATGAGCGCTGATGAAGCGCTCTATCTACCACCACCAGTAGAAGGCGCTGCGCTGGTAAAAAGCTCTCGCAAGGATGCCTCTAGCGTTGTGACGATGACGATGTTAAATTTATCAATTCCTTGTAGACAATCGCAATCGAGGGACTGCCGCCGCGCGTGGTGAAGGTAGGTGATAGCATCAGGCTGCTGTCGGCTGCCTGCCTGATGGTCGGTCGGTCCGGGTGATACCGGGGAAAAGCAAAATGGTGCTTCACTTAGCTCGAAAATGAGGAAAGTCGTCCGTCGGCTACACTTTTTTTATGACAAATTAGCCTTTCAAATTAGCCGCTCACCAATATCGATTTCGAAAACTTGGCGTTGCCGGGACGATCAATATTCTGCGATGACGTTTTTTGACATTTCCCTCAGGGACAATCATTCACATTGATTTTGGAAGAGTCTCCAAGTTGGAGGAAATAGGAGAATAAAGCACATCATATGCTTGAGTTGTTCTTGGTTTTTCGTTGCTTTTTTGTTTGTAATCGGTTTCGAAATGGAAAATCGAATAATGTAATTAATCATCTTAGTGTGCAATTATTGTATATTGTGCTGTAATGATTTACAAATTTTACCAGCAAAATAAACTGAGCTGTTCATAAACCGATACGAGAATTTAACGATGGAAGCATAAATCAACAAACATTTGGTTGACACCATATCGTTGATCACAATTTGGTAAATTTCTTCTCAATTATCCTGTTCATTACGGTTATACCGTATTACGCAGCGGATGGAAAAGTTTTTATATTGTTTTCTTTTTTAGTCATGTGATATAGGGAAGACCATAGTAGATTGGAATGTCATGATAAAAGTTTGAGTCCAGAATAATTTAGAAAATCCTAACTATGAGTGAAAAAGATTTTTTTGTTGTGTTTATACAATAAAAATTGTAACAAAATTTCACTTCAGCTTCAACCTAGCGTCACGATACAAGCGACCCCACTCTACCTTATAGACATAGTTTTATTGTAGCTAAACTTTCTACGTTGTTGGCAGGAAAATAACTTCCCTACTGGTACAGACAGTACAAGTGAATGAATACGAGCACATATGTATATGCTCCGATCGTAATCGTCATCATGTCACAAGTGATTTGCTTGTTGTCGTGATTTGTCAACCTTTCGTCTATAAATTAAGCGGCGACTGATTTGGGTGATTTATTTCCTGTCCTTGCATACAAGAACATTTGGGTAAGTGCAAGAGAAAGAGATCACTCAATCGTAAAACTCTCAATCAAATTTAGCAAATCGATTTGTTTGTTGATTTCGGCAATCACTTTGTTTACAAGTGTGATTTTCTAATCGAAACTTTCCTATGTGTGAAACGAAAGATCGAATAGGATCATAAAATATTTATACCTTCCAGAAGTTTGCCAAATTGAAACGCATTTTCATAAATAATTTTAATTATTTCGAGTTCAAAATTGACATGTACTCCGTCAGTTTTTCTGAGCCTTGTCATACACGTACAATTATTACGCTCGAAAACGTGTGTCATTGCGTTCGCCGCCGACAATCCGTGCAGAATTAACTCGAGCTCGAGCCTAATCATTATTAGATAACATTTTACTAAATCAGCCGGAGGCCGTCCGTCCGGTTGAGCAGTAATCCCCAGCAAAAGAGGCCAAAATCGGTGCCGGTCGGCCGAATGAGTGACTGACAAATCCCGAATCGGTTGCGTCAATTTTAATTAGACAGACAACCGAGCGAGTGAGCGGAGCGAAAAACACTGACCTAATCCTTCGAATCTCCTGCGGGTATTCCATTCATACTTCATTTAACAATGATTAGGTAAATTATGAGACATCGAAAATAATCTGAAACGAATGCCTGTGTTTGTGTGGGCTTGCGTGAATTCGAAAACAATGATCTTATTATTATAAATGACAGCCGGCTTTTGGGGTTGATGGTTGTTTATCAGATTGAACAGCAGAACAGTTTCCTCGAAATGCGTTCAAGCAGCCTCGAGGTAGAAAGTCATTTAGTCGAAATAAAACATCCCCTTTATGGGAAGTGTTTTGCGTAGGAAGAGCCCTGCAAGGAAGCTGGGCAAGACGCGTCACGAGACGAGCAACAGAGAGCCTTGTTCATGCAGTCTTCGCCTTCGTCTTCGTCTACTTGCAGTAAGGCAAGTCACGATATGAAGCTTGCTCGGAGTAATGATTCACAATATACATTAATAATGGCTACAATAAACTCGTTTTATTACATAAGTTCTTGCAGCAAGGTACACGGAAGAAAGCTTTTCTTTGTCCTTTCTGGAACACCGCACAATCTGGTAGCCGATGGCATTAAATGAAAATTATTCGCCGCATTTTCTGGTTGCCTTCATAAAAGGTAAGGGCTGACACTGGGTGACCGTTTCTATTAAATTTTAGAAAAGGCAAGGACAAGGGCGTATAACTAGGAAATAATAGAAATTAACATACAATTTACTGCATAGAATAGAATGCAAATATGTATGTATAAATATACAAATTTCCAAGAATTTTGTATGTTATACTAAACCTTTACGTTAAGCGTCTGATTTTCTTAGAAATTCACTATTTTAGTGCAGATCCCGTAAGTAATAATTTTCTGTACCATTCTGTAATGCAAGCTACAGCAACTTACAAGGTAAGTTTACAGAGTCTTCAGATCAACATTCTCAACCCCATGGGCACTGGGCTAGAAACAAGCAAATAGCTCCCACGACTAAATACTTTCGTTCAGAATTTATAAAATCCTAAAAGATTTTCCATCTTCAGAGAAACGGGAATGAAAAATGTAGATAATAAACAGTTATTAAGCATGTAGATCAGAAATTGGTAAAATAAACGGTAATGAGGAAGAACATAGAATTAGATGGAAGAAAGAATAAATGAGGCAGGTAAGGAAAGCTACAAGAAAGATCAAAAAGAAGGCATTAAAGAAAAATTGGAAGCGGATAACTAACGAAAAAACAAGAATAAAAACATTGCAGAAGGTGTAATCCTAAAGAGTAATTCTAAAGCTGCTTAGTAAAACCACAGACAAACAGACGTAACACCAGTTTTCCATTCTTCGTACCGAAGAATTTCAAATTCGGGCTTAGTTGGGAATGTCTTCGTTTTGACCAAAGTGACGCTTTTTGACGAAAGAAGGGGAATTCCCCATAAAAAATACTTGCTTCTTTGAGGGATACCCATGTTGCTTTTTGATATTTGGGAATGTCGATCGTAGATGGTGTTAGTGTTCAGGCTAAATGTGAGGTTCGATAATTTTTGTTGATTTTTCTTTCAAGAGTTATGTCTGTTTGTCTGTGGTAAAACTAATGTGAATTTTATAAAGGTTTATAGGTATGAAACACTACTTCTGGTTCTTCTGGTACTTCTACAACTACGGAGACTGCTGAAAATTAATTATATATTTCACTAGCTGACCTGACAAACTTCGTATTGCCACAAATTAAACTGTGTTGTATATTAATCCTGAATTTCGGATGACCTTTATCACATTCTCGAATTTTGCAAGTTTCTGAGGAGTTCATTATGGGTGTTTTAATATACAAATTTTCGGGAAAAACCTTACGCGGGAAGTACTAATTCACGGAAAATCTTTTCGTAGAAAGTACCATTTCACCGGGGTGACCTTTCGGGCTGACTGAAGGAAAGTAATATAAGTCAGTAGACCTAGGAAAATAAATAGACCTAGATAGAGGTGATCTCTACGGGGGGCTGCCCCCGCCGCAGTGGCCGGCGCTTCCGACGGCAGGTCGCCGGCAACGCTCGCGGCCTGTGGTCGTCTCGCCCTGAATCATCTAATGTTACTATTGATAGTTTTTGGTGGTCTTGTTATTGACTAATGTTTTATGAAAGAGTCTAAAACTTCTGGACTAGTTTTTGAGTTATGCAAAAATTTTCGTTTTATTTGTATGAGAGTCCTTATACCCCTACCACAGGGGTGAGGGATCTCAAACCATCATAAAAGAAATTCCAAAACTCCCCACATGCTAAATTTGGTTCCATTTGCCTGATTAGTTCTGGAGTTATGAGGAAATTTGTATTTCATTTGTATGGGGGCCCCCTCCTAAAAAAGTAAAGGGTCCTAATTTATCATAGAAAAAATTCTTGCCTCCAAAAATACCCAGTTGACAAATATGGTTCCATTTGATTAATTAGTTCTCGAGTTATGAGGAAATTTGTAGTTCATTTGTATAGGAGCCCCCCCCTCCTAAAGTGGAGAGGGGTCCTAATTCACCATAGAAAAAATTCTTGACAGCAAAAACATTCACATGCCAAATTTTGTTCTATTTGCTTGATTAGTTCTCGAGTTATGCAGAAATTTGTGTTTCATTTGTATGGGAGCCCCCCCATTTTAGTAGGGGGAGGGGTCTCTAACCATCATGAGAACCTTCCTCGGCCTTAAAAATCCCTGCATACAAATCTTCACGCCGATCGGTTCAGTAGTTTTCGATTCTATAAGGAACATACCGACAGACAGACAGACAGATAGATAGAAATTCATTTTTATTGGTATAGATCTTGATATAGCGGACGAGGGGTCCACTATTTCGAGGCATCAAAAGTGTAATTCTTATTTTGTAATCATTTTCAACCAATTAAGTGCAAAAGTTCCAATATTTGAAGATCTCGTATCAGTAGTGGCCCCGGTTCAGTGAGAATTACTTTTTGAAAAGACAAACGGCGTAAGGTGAAGAGGGGAAAACGGCGTGAAAGCGATCGAATATAGGGTAATGGAAGACTCTAAAAGAAAAATAAATAAAGATAAAGAAAAAAACCTGATTTAATCCACCTAGTGGTGAAAGGAACCTTTGTTATACGGTCTCACTTGCTATTTGAGATAGAAATCGACACATCTTCGAAACATAATTCATCTATTGGTTATCGTTACGTAGTGCGTTGGTTTACATAAAATTTTTGAAAATTGAATAAGTTTACAAAATTTGAACAAAATAGGAACACTTTTAAATTTTGATTGATCCTTTTTTCATGAAATTGCTGAGTAAGGATAAGTAAGTTGTTATTAATCTGAGTAAGTGCAAATAAAAGTAAGTTGTAAGAGGAAATCTTATCCTTTAGCATATACATTGTCTAGTAAAGGTCTAGGTTATAGGTTTTTGAACTATGCATAGTTTATTGTATTGCCATTCTATTTGAATCACATCAATAGAGTTTTCTTGAATAATTTTCATCAATTTTTATTAACCTTCGGTTACACATGCTATTGTATTTTATACAACACGTGTAGGTTTTTCAACGCCATATTGTTATAAAGTTACAAATCGTTGTTTAACTAACGTATATTCTTCAACAAACTTATTAAAAGCAAAATATCATAAATCATAAATATCATAAAATGTTTAAAATGTATCCGTCTGCTGGTAGTCGAGTAATTCGGAGTCAAAATTAGGGTATTCTTTATAATCAAAGTTCTACAGTTCCTAAACAAGCAAACTTACAGGTATACTATTTTCAGCAAAGTTGTGTATTTTTACTATTTGTACAATTTTGTAGTACATGAAAAAGTCATACAACAATTACAAAAAGAGCAAAAATAGAAAAACTGATTTTACAAATTCATATACAATAAATAAGATTTTTCTATCTTCGCTGTAGAGATAGAAAGTTACTGTCTTTAGCAAAATTTCTTGTAATAATATGCTCTAAAACTTTGCAGAACACATCAATGTATTATATTGACACAGAAGAAAAATATTTTTTATTTCGCTTTTAGGAGGATTCAAAATTTAAATTCCACCAGACGATAAAGCTTTCAATTTCAAGAAACTCTTCCAAACGTTCGATAAACCTAAAACCAAGTTTCCCAGTCAAAACTCTACACACACACACACACACACGTTTGCTTTGGTTTGGGGCTATTTTGCGCGCGAGTAATTGTGTTACAAAAGTAGGCGCGAGTGTTCGAGGGTTATTATCTTTTGACCGGTAAAACCAATTCTTATGAAATTTTGCATATATATTCGTAGTGTCAAAACCTCTCGTTTGATATTAAAATAATTGTAATTAGGTAAATTATATTGGTTAAAATCGTTATAAATTATTGTTAATTTTGGTGTGGTGTATACGGTTGCTCATAACTTTCAAATTAAACGTCCAATCAAAAAATCATTCAATAGTGATCTATTAGGATATATTATCTTTTAAATGAGACTAATAGCCAGGGATACCAGACTTGCAGATTTGTCTGCAAATTCCAGATTTTTGGAACGGTCTTGCAGATCATTATAAATTTGCAGATATTTGCAGTTTTTCTGACTTTTATTGTTTTGGTGCAGATTTTTGTTCGAAGCTCTTTAAACTTTCACAGACTTCCTAAAAAAGTGTGCAGATTTTCGCAGATTATTTTTAAACCAGAAAATTCGAGTAGCCGGAAAACTGCTCGATTTTTTCGGTTTTCGAGCAGTTGCAGACATTTGTTTTAGAAAATATGGCATCTCTGCTAATAGCGCATAAATCGGTTTGGCCATTTCTAAGAAACAGGCGATAATTATTACCTTGTCAAAACAGGTTTTTTAAGCATAACTTTTAAACTACTTGTTTCTTTTCAATTAAAAATTCCTGAACACTTTAGCGTTAATAAGGGCTTTTATTTGATACTAAGATCGTTGAAATCGGTCATGTGGTTCCGGAGAAACCCGAGAAACAGACATTGCTCAAATCGTCGAACCCTATCGATTGGTATATGTGACTTGGCCCTCCGGGCCTCGGATCAATTTCGTGTTTTTCGACCGATTTTTAAACCTTTGTTATAGTATAACAAAGGTAAAAAGCAGTGGGGAAAAATGATGGAGGTAATCGGAAAGGAAAATGGGAAGAAAACAGCTGAAAATTTTGAAACATTGGGGTACAAAATGAACGAAAGGAAAAGGAAAAGGAAAGGGAAAGGGAAAGGGAAAGGGAAAGGGAAAGGGAAAGGGAAAGGGAAAGGGAAAGGGAAAGGGAAAGGGAAAGGGAAAGGGAAAGGGAAAGGGAAAGGGAAAGGGAAAGGGAAAGGGAAAGGGAAAGGGAAAGGGAAAGGGAAAGGGAAAGGGAAAGGGAAAGGGAAAGGGAAAGGGAAAGGGAAAGGGAAAGGAAAAGGAAAAGGGAAAGGGAAAGGAAAAGGAAAAGGAAAAGGAAAAGGAAAAGGGAAAGGGAAAGGGAAAGGGAAAGGGAAAGGGAAAGGGAAAGGGAAAGGGAAAGGGAAAGGGAAAGGGAAAGGGAAACGAAAACGAAAACGAAAACGAAAACGAAAACGAAAACGAAAACGAAAACGAAAACGAAAACGAAAACGAAAACGAAAACGAAAACGAAAACGAAAACGAAAACGAAAACGAAAACGAAAACGAAAACGAAAACGAAAACGAAAACGAAAACGAAAACGAAAACGAAAACGAAAACGAAAACGAAAACGAAAACGAAAACGAAAACGAAAACGAAAACGAAAACGAAAACGAAAACGAAAACGAAAACGAAAACGAAAACGAAAACGAAAACGAAAACGAAAACGAAAACGAAAACGAAAACGAAAACGAAAACGAAAACGAAAACGAAAACGAAAACGAAAACGAAAACGAAAACGAAAACGAAAACGAAAACGAAAACGAAAACGAAAACGAAAACGAAAACGAAAACGAAAACGAAAACGAAAACGAAAACGAAAACGAAAACGAAAACGAAAACGAAAACGAAAACGAAAACGAAAACGAAAACGAAAACGAAAACGAAAACGAAAACGAAAACGAAAACGAAAACGAAAACGAAAACGAAAACGAAAACGAAAACGAAAACGAAAACGAAAACGAAAACGAAAACGAAAACGAAAACGAAAACGAAAACGAAAACGAAAACGAAAACGAAAACGAAAACGAAAACGAAAACGAAAACGAAAACGAAAACGAAAACGAAAACGAAAACGAAAACGAAAACGAAAACGAAAACGAAAACGAAAACGAAAACGAAAACGAAAACGAAAACGAAAACGAAAACGAAAACGAAAACGAAAACGAAAACGAAAACGAAAACGAAAACGAAAACGAAAACGAAAACGAAAACGAAAACGAAAACGAAAACGAAAACGAAAACGAAAACGAAAACGAAAACGAAAACGAAAACGAAAACGAAAACGAAAACGAAAACGAAAACGAATACGAAAACTCTTGAAAGTGATGATGAATGATGATGAATGAGAAAACGAAAATGAAAACTCGTGAAAGCAAAATAAGAAATGGAAAAGGAAATTGGGAAAGAAAAACAGGAATGACAACGGATTGGTTTATTAGGATTTTTTAAACGCAAGGTGTTCAGATAACAGAGAATGTCAAATGTTCTAAGCAAATTCATGAAATATAGTGTAAACAGTAAACGAAAATGCATGCTATGCAGGAATTAAATTAGTGAAAACACAGTAAGGCCATTACAAATATTGTTTAAAGTTTTTGTACAAGTCGCTTTTTACGCGAAGGAAACGTCCTTCGTAAATCAAAACCGAAAATCGTGTAAAAAACGCGTAAATTCCGAAATTCGCGTAAAAAACCGCGTCAATTCCGAAAATCGCGTAAAAAAAACCGCGTAAATTACGAAATTCGCGTAAAAAACCGTGTAAATTCTGAAATTCGCGTTAAAAATACCGCGTGAATTCCGAAATTCGCGTAAAAAAACCGCGCAAAAAAACTGTGCAAAAAAACCGCGTAAAAAGCGACTTCAGTGTACTTCTGGTGTAAGGTAACTGAAGGGGAGGGGGGCGAAAAAACAAAGGACACAGCAATTTTATATTCATTTTCTCTATACCTATAAAATGGATTTCTGTCTGTCTGTCTGTCGGTATGTTCCTTATAGAATCGAAAACTACTAAACCGATCGACGTGAAAATGATGGTTCTTATGATGGTTAGAGACCCCTCCCCCCACTAAGAGGGAAGGCTCCCATACAAATGAAACACAAATTTTTGTATAACTAGAGAACTAATCAAGCAATTGTAATCAAATTTGGTATGTGGGTGTTTTTGGAGGCACGAATTTTTTCTATGATGAATTGAGCTCAATCCCTTATGTAAGAAGGGAATTATGACCTCTCTCCCCTTTAAGAGAGAAGCGCTTCCATACAATTCCTCTTATCTCGAGAACTAATCAAGCAAATGGAACCAAATTTGGCATGTGAGGGTTTTAGGAGACAAGAATTTTTTCCTTATGAATTCTCCCCTGTTTCTCCTATACAAATGAAATACAAATTTCCTTATAACTCGAGAACCAATCAAACAAATGGAACCAAATTTGGCATGTGGGGGTTTTCGGAGGCAAGAATTTTTATTTCGATGAATTAGGACCCCTCCCCTGTTTAGGAGGGGGCAGGGCTCCCATACCAATGATATACAAATTCTCCATAAATAGAGAACTAATCAAACCAATGGAACCAAATTTCGCATGTGGGGGTTTTTGGAGCCAAATATTGTTCCTGTGCGCCGGCCACTGCGAGGGGTAGCCCCCAGGATTTATATAAAGCACAGTTTCATTTTTGGCCATACGAAGTTTGTCGGGTCAGCTAGTATTTTATAAGATTTTGGTACTTCCGGTGTTGGGTAAGAGGGGTGGGGGTCAGTCTCGGCGTTGTGGTTAGCATTCACGTCTCTCACGCCGAGGACCCGGGTTCAAATTCCAACCCAGCCGAAATCATGATTAACCCTAGCTGTTAAAGTGACTATAATCTTATAAAAAAAGGGGGAGGGGGCGAAAAAAAACAAAGGATACAGCAATTTTATATTCATTTATATAATTGAAACAAATCAATACTGAAGTGAACATAAATAAAGAAACTTATAATACAAGATAGGGTACAGGGGGATATTTTCAGCAGGTTTCTAAATTCAGCCGATTTGCCTCTTCTTTCTCCAACAAAAATACTTTGCTGACATACAATTTTAATATGTTATAACTATTTTCTCAAGACTGTAAGTAATCTACTATTGTTTATTCAAAGAACGTCAAAACCACCTGTTCTTCCACCAGAATCAGGCCATAGGCCGAAAAAATAGATGCCATCGCTTAATGGGCTGAAAATACCCTCCCGTGCCCTTATGTCTTGCAAAAAATATACCTTCAATCTCTCTGTTAACTAGTTTTCAGCAACATATTAGCCATTTCGTGTTGAAATATTAATCATTCTGACCGAGACACTCATCCTGTAGAGCAAATATCTGCCTAGCATACGCTACTAATGTGATAAATATAAAAGACAATGTCACCAACAGTCCGTATTTCACGCAGCCAGCTCTTTGGGTTCACCGCAAACCTAAAAGTCGAACACATAACTCACTATTTCCTCATCCCCAAGAAAAAAAAATAAAATCACCTCCTTTCCACCGCCAGCTAGGCTGGGCCCGGATTCGGCACCATTTTGCACCCAGTGCAAATAATGAGCGAATAAATTTTGCTAACGGTTTCTGTATATTTCGCCTCAGAGCAACCATTTCTCCGCCTTTCGCAATCGCTACAAACGGGAGAGAGAGAGGACGTGGGCCATGTGTTTCGCATTCGCTAGGCTCGGTTCTTCCAATGGCCTATTTCTTACCTCTCTGTCCCTTCTGATGGCCCAGGCCATCAGAAACGGTGCTAGATATAAGTGGAAGGAATAACTCTTTCCCGTTGGAGCCGTCGAGCACAAGTGGAATTACTTTCCCTAGACAAATAAACAAGGAATAGAGGGGCAAAAGAAAAAAAACTTCCCTTACGGTACGGAATTGAATCGGAAAACTGAACCCAAAGGGGTGCCCTGCGACTGCGACCGAACCCAACCTAGCGGAAAGGCCATCCACCGAGAATGGGATTTATGACCGGTGGGGCACTGCCTTCTTAAAGATGAATTTTTGGCCGGTCGTAAAAAATATCTTCATTTCGGAAGAACTCCGGCACCGACTCCTAGGCCCGAACCCGACGAGGGTTGCGTTGCGAGTGTGAACGGATCGATCATCGTTTCGTTTGTGAAAGACGGCTACTAATTCCGAGAGGTCGTGAAAAGTTATTATGGTCTTCCTTCGTCCATCGGACGACCATGGCCAGAAGCTTGAAGCGGTTGTTGGTGAGTTTTATTGGCGGACATAAAGTTGACACTCTGGATCGGTCGGTCGACGGTAACCGACGACGACGACCGACGACGACGACGACCGACGAAGACGACGCTACACTAATGGCATCAAAATAGAGCGGGAAACTTGTGCTGTTAGTTGTTTCATACTGTAGATTCCGTCTTCCCCGGTCCCCGTATTGGGGGGAGCGATAGTTGGGATGAGTTTTCTTTGAGAAGTGCAGTAAATATGGTATTGAGAAATTTGAAACTACTTTCAAGTGCCTATTCGTTCTGCAGTTTATTTCCGCCCGGGTGGTGACAATAACATTATTTTTGCAGTTCTATAAGTTTTATTACATAAATCCCACGATTTCAAGATTCAGTTTATTCGAACGAATCTAAAAGTTTTATATTTCAAGTGAATCTGTTTGTAATAAACAACACATAATCCACTTCAATTCTGCTGGCATAGATAAAATGGAGAGGAAAAATCCATTTTCTGCGCTGTCCGCCCTGCGGACCGCCGCACCACCACACTGTCGGTAGAACCACTAAACATTTCATAAAAAGCAGAAGCCAATTTCCATCTGGCACAGGAATGCCATTAACAGTTGAGCGATGTTATTTAGAATTTATGATGCGTAGAGTCTAGTTCAAAAGTTGGAAAGTAATTATTTCTCTTCGCCCTCAGCCGTTGCGGCGGCGCCAGGATTGAAATGACGAGTCCTACGGGTATAATAATTAAGGAAGTCAATTCTTGGAAAATGGGTTCCCAATGTCAACTCTGTCAGCCGCGGTGCGGTGGTGGTTTGTGGGAACCGAACGGGATCCTACTCAGTGGCAAATTTTGATGAAATTTTCGGTTAATTTTTTACGATGCCATCTGCGCATTAAAAGCCAAAACGAGTTTCTTCCACTACTGACTGACTGGTTTATAGAAAGAGGAGTTTGGTGTAACAGCTGACAACGAACAATCGTCTTGCTTGTTACCAACAACATCAACAACCGCGTCGGGTGGGGGGCTTTCGAGCAACGAAAGAGGTATTTATTACAGACGGTGCTCGACCAAATCCATTAAGTTTGATGACTCTTCTCGCTTGATGCTGGTTGGCGACAAAGGACGACCACCGTTTCGCTAGTGCGACAGACGAGAAGGCAAGACTCATCATTAAAAGATTCCAAATTTATGCTTCAATTGGGTCAACTTCTTAATGAGTACTCTTTTCTAACAAGAAAAATCCGTTGCATCTGTACTGAAGAGTTGAGTAGTTGAGTTGGAAATTGTTCTCTGACAATTATTGTCGTGCTATGATAGGATGCCGTTTTGGCAGCATAGCTCTTCTTTCATAATTTATATTAGTTTCATCCAAACAACCTATTTAAATAAATTCAAACAAAAATATTTCAAATCAAAATGAATTCAAAATTTTTTCAACTGAAAACATTTCACTCTATTTCCCTTGAATCACAAATTTACTCAAAAGCATTACGTTCACCCATTTACCCTTCAGCAGTAAATTAGCTCATTTTTCGCCAACCGTTATGGTACCGCTGCCTGCTCTGCTGGTTGCCGCCCAAAAGCTTGTCACGTGCGCACAAAATCCGGGTGTAAAGCGCTGCTGATTGTCGTAATTTTTCAGCTCTCGGCAGCAGCCAAAGAGGTGCCCAAAGGTGGCACGTTGACACACATGTGTCCCGGCGTTGCCTAGAAGAGTGGGCAACACAATCTCCTAACGAACACGTCCGGCCCACACTGTCAAAGGACGCAATAACGTGCCTCTGTCGACTGAGAGAGGAATGGCACCGTCCGGCGAAGGCGGAATATCACTTTACAAATTGTTTTAAACCGTAAATTTCAATTAATGAGCTGCTGGATTTTCATTCAAATAATATAAAATATTTCACTACCTAATTGTTTAACGACTTATTTACAATTTCTATTGAAAAGTTCAAAATTACCAACCAAATTTCAGATTAGTTCACATAATAATATATTGTGGTTGTTGGAAACTGATGTATTTTGTAACTAGGCTAATAGAAATCCAGTCTTAAATTACACACCTCCAACTTCTCAGACCATACTATCTCATCGCAATATTGTTCGTTATCCTCGTATTACCAACAGTTTCCACAGTCACGGCTAATCCACATTCACATTTGTCTCTAATTGTACCATTATAATAATTTCGCAGGGCAATTGCTACATAATTACTGACGTCCTCGGAATCGTCCAAAGTTGGTATTTCTCGGTGCTTCCAGAAACGAGCAACACCTGAATTGCTGCGAAATTAACGTATGAAAGTTATGGTCGTAAAGGTCTGCGGCACAATGTTTATCTTCAAAGTGTGAACGCACGGTGTCTTTTAGCAGCAATTTTCACCTCGTTTTTATACTAAAGAAACAGCGAGGAACAAAGCTTAACAATTAAATGAAATGTTTATCACTTCAAAACAACCTAATAACTAGCAAAGTATGGTACGTGGCAGAGAATCTTCTGTATGGAATCTTAGTTTTAAATTTCTGGTATATTTCTTCTATATTTACAGTCAACTCTACTAAATTAAACTAAACATACTATATTTTAATGCATTGTTTTGTCAATTTGTTTTATTATTCATATGACAACTTCAAAATTCGTCACACGACATCATTTTGTAATCATTTTGTATCATTTTCTTGCATACGCAGTAATGGGTCATTCCACGTCAAGTGTCCGAGGACATGGGAAATCAACCTTCCTGGATTTGAGCTAAATTTTGTCAGGTTATTCGTTTCAGATCAGTATGATACCCTACTTGTTCTCCATCTCACGACTGATTGATTGACACCCCCATTTAACGCGGGAAGCTGTCAATTCCCCAAGCAGCACAGTTTGTTATACAACAGTATAACATTACATATATCAAAACTTCACTATTACCAGAAAAGCGCAAAAAAAATTAAGTTTAATGAAACAATAATTGAAAGAAGTGTGTATCAGGTTATTTCATACCAATTTAAAACGTTATTATAGCATAAGCTTCAACTTGTTCTTCCAGTTGTTCAAATTTAGTAATGGAGGCATAATAAAAACTTATAGGACAAAATGTTACAAGTGCTACCCAGCATTCACAAATTTTGCTAAACTGCTCACAAACCTAAATACTATCTATCGATAACAAAAGATAGAAGTTCTTTCTATTGTATAATAGTAAAACAATTTTTAGAAGATGAATTGTATTACTACTCCAGTTGAGTTCAATCAATCCGTACCCGAAATTCTTTCAAATTGTATTTGAAAATTAAATTTGATGCCATCTTTTGTGCACGCCTTAAAGTATTGTACCTTGAATTTCGCTTACTTTGGGATCAATCTCAATAAAAACCGGCGTGATATTTTCTTATTCTCGTATGCAATGTGGCCTTGAGCTTACTAACACTCATGCAAAATTTACCACCTTCGCAAATAGAAACGTCACTGATGCTGACACATGGCGTTTATATGGAAAAATAACAGTCTTGTTAATAATGGTCTCTTCACATTCCGGCTCTATTAATATGCGGTATAGTGTGCCATTTCATTTGCATATTTTATTTTTCATTACAAACGAATCTTTTAACGCAAGGATAAAACCAACAACTGCCGTTGCTGTGTGCAGACATTTTGCTACGTTCACGCTCGCGAACGCACAGCCTGTTATCGTCTTTGTGCAGAGCCCACTCGCGTGTCAAAAGAGTGAGTTTCTTGTCTTCTTTATCTTCGCCCTCGATTCTACTCACGGGCAGGAGTGCGAACCCTCGCGTGTGATCGGAATCAGCAGCTCGGGCGGCAATGACGATCGTGAGCAACGACCTTGGCTGTTAGCTAAATACACATTCGCAAAAACTTGTCGCATTTTGCCGGCGTGATCATCAGAACGTGTACTCAACACGTGTAAAAATTAGACTACACGAGTGTGGGCTCCGCAACACTGAAAAGAATGCATTTCTGTGTGTGTGTGTGTGTGTGTGTGTGTGTGTGTGTGTGTGTGTGTGTGTGTGTGTGTGTGTGTGTGTGTGTGTGTGTGTGTGTGTGTGTGTGTGTGTGTGTGTGTGTGTGTGTGTGTGTGTGTGTGTGTGTGTGTGTGTGTGTGTGTGTGTGTGTGTGTGTGTGTGCGCGTGTGTGTGTGTGTGTGTGTGTGTGTGTGTGTGTGTCTGTGCGTGTGTGTGTCTGTGCGTGTGTGTGTCTGTGTGCGCGAGTGCGCGCGCGCGCGTGTGTGTGTGTGTGTGTGTGAATGTATGTATGTTACGCTGTTTTCTATCCCACTTTTCTCAGAGATGGCTGGACCGATTTCGATGATCTTAGTATCAAATCAGCTAGCCTATATATAAGTGAAAAACCCGATTTAATCCACCTAGTGGTGAAAGGAACCTTTGTTATACGGTCTTACTTGCTATTTGAGATAGAAATCAAAATCGTCTTCGGAACATAATTCATCTATTGGTTATCGTTGCGTAGTGCGTTGGTTTGCATAAAATTTTTGAAAATTGAATAAGTTTACAAAATTTGAACAAAATAGGAACACTTTTAAATTTTGATAGATCCTTTTTTCATAAAATTGCTGAGTAAGGATAAGTAAGTTGTTATTAACCTGAGTAAGTGCAAATAAAAGTAAGTTGTAAGAGGAAATCTCATTCTTTAACATATACATTGTCTAGTAAAGGTCTAGTTTATAGGTTTTTGAGCTATGCATAGTTTCTTGTAATGCCATTCTATTTGAATCACATCAATAGAGTTTTCTTGAATAATTTTCATCAATTTTTATTAACCTTCGGTTATTCACACTGTTGTATTTTGTACAACACGTGTAGGTTTTTCAACGCCATATTGTTATAAAGTTACAAAACGTTGTTTAACTAACGTATATTCTTCAACAAACTTATTGTGCGCAAAATGTCATAATTATTCAATACGTTAATAATTTAAATTGTTGGGAAACTGTATGCAGCAAAACTATCAGCAAATGTAAAATGTTTGAAATGTATCCGTCTGCTGGTAGTCGGGTAATTCGGAGTCAAAGTTAGGGTATTCTTTATAATCAAAGCTCTACAGTTCCTAAACAAGCAAACATACAGGTATACTATTTTCAGCAAAGTTGTATATTTTTACTATTTGTACAATTTTGTAGTACATGAAAAAGTCATACAACAATTACAAAAAGAGCAAAAATAGAAAAACTGATTTTACAAATCCATATACAATAAATAAGATTTTTCTATCTTCGCTGCAGAGATAGAAGGTTACTGTCTTTAGCAAAATATCTTATAATAATATGCTCTATAACTTTGCAGAACACATCAATGTGTTATATTGACACTGAAGAAAAATATTTTATTTATTTCACTTTTAGGGGGATTAATCAACATTTGGATTCCACCAAACGATAGAGCTATCAATTTCAAGAAACTCTTCCAAAGGTTCGATAAACCTAAAACCAAGTTTTCTCAGTCAAAACTCTAGTGCACACGATTTCTTTGGTTTAGGGCTATTTTGCGCGCAAGTAACTGTGTTACAAAAGTTGGCGCGAGTGTTCGAGGGTTAATATCTTTTGACCGGTAAAACCAATTCTTATGAAATTTTGCATATATATTCGTAGTGTCAAAACCTCTCGTTTGATATTAAAATAATTGAAATTAGGTAAATTATCTGGGTAAAATCATTATAAATTATTGTTAATTTTGGTGTGGTGTATACGGTTACTCATAACTTTCAAATTAAACGTCCAATCAAAAAATCATTCAATAGTGATCAATTAGGATATATTATCTTTCAAATGAGACTAATAGCGCATAAATCGGTTTGGCCATCTCTAAGAAACAGACGATAATTATTACCTTGTCAAAACAGGTTTTTTAGGCATAACTTTTAAACTACTTGTTTGTTTTCAATTAAAAATTCCTGAACAATTTAGCTTTATTAAGGGCTTTCATTTGATACTAAGATCGTTGAAATCGGTAATGTAGTTCCGGAGAAACCCGTGTCACGTATTTTTCACATATTTGCTTATAACTTTTAAACGAAACGTCGTATCACGAAGCAACTCAATAGTGATCTACTAGACAATAATACCTTTCAAACAAAAGTAATAGCGAACGATTCGGTTCAGCTATCTCTGAGAAACAGGCGATAGAAAAAATCATTACATACATACACACACACACACAGACATTGCTCAAATCGTCGAACCCTATCGATTGGTATATGTGGCTTGGCCCTCCGGGCCTCGGATCAATTTCGTGTTTTTCGACCAATTTTTAAACCATTGTTATAGTATAACAAAGGTAAAAATAGAAATTAGTGCGTATATCGCCTTCGAAATGGTACGTATAAGCTGATATTGCGCATCAAATACGATTTTGTTGGAATCTTATTGGTATGTAGTTCTTATTTGTAACCTTAATATACCTATGAAAATGTTAACGGGACAATGGGAATGGAATGGAAATGAAAAGGCAATATAAAAGGGATAGTGGGAAGGTCATAATAGACAAAGGAAACAAAAAAGAGAAATGCGAGAAAGAAATTTAAGGGTATAAGGGAATTTAAGGAAACAAGAATGAGAACTGTGAAAGGTAGATGAAAGTGAAAATGTGAAAACTGGAGAAAAATATTGGCACAGAAAATTTTGAAGATATAGAAAAGAAGCACGATTTAAAAAGTACGAAAGTATAATGGTATAAGGAATTGGTAAGAAAAACAGAAATGAAACAGGAAAAAGAAGAGCAAATTAAAAAATCATTGGAGAAGAGTGGAAATGAGAGGAAGAAATCAAAAGGCAAAAAATGAACTGAAAAGTATGAAAATAAAACATGTACAAATAATGAGAAAATACACTGAAGTCGCTTCTTACGCGGTTTTTTACGCGAATTTCGGAATTTACGCGTTTTTTTACGCGAATTTCGGAATTTACGCGGTTTTTTACGCGAATTTCGGAATTTACGCGGTTTTTTTTACGTGGATGTCGGAATTTACGCGGGTTTTTTTACGCGATTTTCGGAATTTACGCGATTTTCGGAATTTACGCGGTTTTTACGCGATTTTCGGAATTTACGCGGTTTTTTTACGCGATTGTCGGAATTTACGCGGATGTGCTCAAAACGTCTATTTTTTCGCGTAGTGTTGAAATCCACAAAAATTTTTTACGCGAAATTTTGGTTTTTTTTATGCGAATTTTGGAATTTACGCGGTTTTTTTCACACGAATTTCGGAATTTACGCGGTTTTTTTTAACGCGGTTTTGATTTACGCGGAACGTATCCTTTGCGTAAAAAGCGACTTGAGTGTATAAGAAGTGGCTGAACCGTCAGATTGTGATAATGAAAATTGAAAAAGAAAATCAAGACAGAACTAAGAAAAAACGATAAAAATTGGGATCGAACTACAAAATATATTTGGAAATGTTCCATTTTATTTCATTACCGGAAAGTCAGGTAACGCAACGCTTATTAAGTTTGCATAACGTTCCTCTTTACTCAAGCTGGGGAATCCGCGGATTGAATCAAGCTATAATGGAGAAGGGGGGTGCTTCCACCATTCAGACTTAGAACTAGAAATAGAGGCATGGAATTGAATTGGATCGCCAACCATAAGGGTTGACGGTCATAAACTTCTATTTTCCTCCATACAGGTGGTTTTATTCTTAGTGACAATGTAAGGGGAATCTCCGGGGACATCCAGATACCATGTGGACAGAAAAATACCAATTTTCATTCCCCCCGTGTCCCTCCGTGGACAAGCGCGGACATTGGCTCAACCCCCACCCCCTCCCCTGTTTGTCCATGTGGACATTTTTTTTTCTTATGTCACATTTAACAAAACAGAAATGCATTGTGCTAAATTTTTTGCTTTCAACTTGATTTATGCAGCATTTATTGAAAAAGTTTACGTTAAAGGAAACGGAAATTTGAGTTGTTTCATGGATTTTCCGTCAATTTTCCGCAGCGTATTAAAATTCGATGCAAGCCCGGGTAGAAATGCATAACGAATATTAATGTAAAAACAGTACGGTTACTATGAATTTTACTGTTTACAACACTTTATGCTGTAACTTCACTGTACCGTTCTTAGAAATTTTTTCATATTAATGTAAAAACTTTACGATTACAATGAATTTTACTGTTTGCAACACTTTATGCTGTAACTTCACTGTACCGTTCTTGGAAAATTTTTCATATAATTCGGCAACAATGCAAATTGTTTAGAAGCAGGAAATAATCTCTATCTAAGGTCCAATCCTTGGCAGGTTGAGTTATTTGTAGACACAAATTGTGTCTCTTTCTCCGTCTACTGTAGAAACCACCGACCGAGAAGTTTAATCTAATTCGTTTTACTGACGGGACGACGACATTATGCAGGCGCTTGCGACTTACTTGTTCGTCTGTCAACATATTAGCCGCGATTCTTAACGCGGGTGTTCGGGGAAAGGCTCCGTTCCTATGATATAGACCAACCTCGTTGTTTCTACGTCTTGACATCGAATGAGGTGTCAGGCATATAATTAAGTTTTTATAACGGTAGATTTTACAATTGAAAGGGAACGATAGAAGACAGTCATAAAACAAAGAGTCGATAGGATCTAACAGATTGAGATAGGGCGTGACTGGGAAAGAGCGGAATTTGTTTATGTAGGTGTACTGACCTCTAATACTTTCCTAATATGAGCGATGAATGCAGCTCGAAAATCATAATAGTTCGAAGCCTATCAAATTCATTGTCATATCTTTTCAAAAACTTGAAATGCCGTAATTAATCAGCCGGTTTTATTTTGTCCTAATAATCCGAAAGCCTACAATTTTTTTGCAGAACTCACCTTAAATTTCATTGTAACTTCGTTGTGAAACAGTGTAAAACTTCTAGTGAATGTACCACAAATTTTACTGTTTTTGGTTTTTATTTGTATGGGAAAAAGCCGAAAAATTTAGTGTTACATCACTTAATCACCCCCTTATTCGCTGTAAAATTGGCGGTTTCCATTAAAATTTACTGTGAAAACACTGATATTCATGGTAACTTCAGTGTAACTTTTACAAAGATTTTCACTGTTTCAATGTGGTTTTTCGAAGTTTCTCAATGTTTGTAACAGTGAAATTCAATGTTTTTTCGCTATACATTTTTATACGGGTAGTGTCGTCGTTCCGTCAGTAAAACGAATTAGATTAAACTTCTGGCTCGTCGGTTTCTACAGTAGACGGAGGAAGAGACACAATTTGTGTGTACAAATAACTCAACCTGCCAAGGATTGGACCTTAGATAGATTATTTCCTGCTTCGAAACAATTTGCATTGTTGCCGAATTATATGAAAAAATTTCCAAGAACGGTACAGTGAAGTTACAGCATAATGTGTTGTAAACAGTAAAATTCATAGTAACCGTAATGTTTTTACATTAATATTCGTTATGCATTTCTACCCGGGCAGAGCACCTCAACTTGGCCGTCTACTTCATCACAGCACAAAACCTTTCCGATGCGATGTGATTCGTAAAATTTTCTGAAGACAAATCCTTTTGGAAATACGTTGCCCATGGATGTCCTTTTTGAGGCGAGCTGCATTTGATAGGCATCAGAAGATAAAACTTTATTTGAACTCAAAAACAATCACTGATTAATAGTCAATGCTGATACAGGTCGGACTCGATTATCCGGGTAAAAAAATTTTTTTTAAGTAGGTTTTTTGAAATGTATTTACGTTAAAAACGTGTTTAACATTATAAAAAAAAAATTTTCACCCGGATAATCGAGTCCGACCTGTATTTATAATTAATTCAATATTGCTGTTTCTAATTTATATTTTTTGAATGAAAAAAAAAATGTTCCATACTCCCTTCTCCCCTTCCGTGGACAAGCATGGACATTTCAATACCCCCACCCCCTCTAAGCTGTCCACGTGGTATATGGATGGCCCCTCTCCACCTACTCGTTTTCTCTAAGCGAGATCTCCATGTGAGAATCGCTACTACCTACCTTGTCAACAGTAAAATTTGCCCTCCACGCGTAAGTTCCTCTCTCCCCATCCCATTTGCGCCGTTTATTCTTAAGTCTCGCGGGCGAACTTACTTTTGCATTCTCTCCTGTTTCCTAGCGCTCCTTCGGCGTCAGACCAACGCGACTGATTTAACTTTAACGG
The DNA here is from genome assembly GCF_943734655.1 of Sabethes cyaneus. NCBI lineage: Eukaryota > Metazoa > Arthropoda > Insecta > Diptera > Culicidae > Sabethes > Sabethes cyaneus. The sequence continues at coordinate 45,453,244 of NC_071355.1, forward strand.
CCTGACTAGGCCGAGATTTACTCTTCCAGGTCCAGGCTAAATCTCTAAAATCATGTTAACGGAGGGTAGGGTCGCTACATCCTCCCCACTGTAAAGCTGCTTAGGCTGTGAACCATTTCGCGAAATTTGTAACTTTTTAGTAAAAATTTGACAGTTCGATAGTTATTCCACCTTCTGTCGGAAACAACCCTGCTCTGAAACATGGTTATTTCTGACAGTTCGTTTATTTGATCAGGCACTGGAGACTTTTCAATTCTTTCTACACTCTACAATTTTTATCTTTGTTTCATCATTGTTCTTTTCTAAATTCATTTTAATACTTCCTATTTAATAGATGATAGCGAATTTTTTTATGTCAGTCCTAACTGCGTACTCGCCATTCTTGCCTGAATTCTTAGTGCTAGTCGTGGACTTACCTGCAACATAAAAAAGAAAGACAAGCAGTTAGTAACGGAGCAAGTGTAAATGAAAATTTAATTTTTCATCGGAAATTGTAGTATGGCATTCAATTTAAAAACGGTAATATTCGTTATGGGAAAATCGATTGTGAACCATTAAAAATGTAAAAAGCTAGTAAGACGAGTACAACAAATCACAATGGTATTGATTCCGTTTGCAAGAAGCATAGCTTGCTCCCCGCCATAAGGAAGAAGTTTCTCGTTTTGTTTTTGTTTTATGTATTTCTCATCCTTGGTATGTGATAATCAAAAGGCGGATCGCTTTTCGAAGTCCAGAAACGCGGAAACGCGTTCAGTTTTAGAGTGTCGAAGTTGAAGAAAATTGCAATCGATCGAAGGAGGAGAAATGGAGGAGTATTCCAAAAAAAAAAAACAGGAATCCTAATGATATACCGGATCTGTTCGTCGTGTGCCGGTTATTATTTTCCCATTCGTTCCACATTTTGCGCGGCAAGCTCCGTCCGTAGATTCATCGTTATCATATCCTATTTATAGCACCCGTCGAGGAGTCGATATAACATGAAATGAACCCTGACGGTATGTCTGGCAATATCGCGGCGCTGGCAGGCGCTGCTGCTGTGCTGGCTGGCATAGCAGACGTATCCTTTATTCGCTGTCTCTCGCTCGCTGTCGTTATTTCCCATTTTTCAATCGCTAAAATAGTACAGTAAATCGCAAGTGGAATCAATTTACATTGCGTGCCATGGCAGGCAGACAGACGCACAGTGGGGCGACTCCATACAAATGCTGGCCAAGCAAAAAAATCTCTTTAAATCAAGGATAATATGTGGTTCTTAAGTAATTTTGGGGTGCTGAGCCCGAATTTCAGGTTTATTTTGCATTAGAACGTATATTTTTTATGTTAAGGAGAATTTTCAACTATTTTTCAAGTATTTTTTAAGTATAAAGACGTATAAGAAATGAGGGTCATTTGGAAAACTATTGCAGATGGATTTTTACAGGATAAAACATTATATAAAACAATACAAAGCAAGTATGAGCTTTAATAATCAACACAAAATCCATATAAGTTAATATTAAAATCAAATCAAAAATCAAAACTTTTCCCCTTATTAGGTTTCTTAATCTTCTTTATCTCCATCTTCTTTTTCTTCTTCTTCTTCTCTTTCTCCTTCTGCAGAATCACTCGCCTCACGTTTCGTCTTCAATAGTAATATAGCGTTCTCAGAAATATTTTTCTAATTACATTTTTCCGCTTCGAAGAAGCTATAAGCTTTATCCGGAGAAATAAGAAGACGAACAATTCTATCACGTTTTGTATTTTCACACACATTTTTGCATGTAAAATATTGTCTTGTATTTTTATCACTAACCAATAATAACCTTATTTTCGTGAGGGTCAATACCGGTGTAGTGGCTAGCATTCACGCCTCTCACACCGAGGACCGTGGTTCAATTCCCAACCCCGCAGAAGTCACGAATGACCCGAGTTGTTAAAGTGACTATAATTAAACAAAAAAAACTTATTTTCGTGCTTCTTCTGTCATTCGTCCTATCAGCAATATAGTTGTCTAGGTTCATTTATGACCGCGAATTCAAATTATTTGCATTGCAGTGGACGTATTATATGAGACTATACCCTGACATAAAGGTTTTTGGTATACAAACAATAAGTTTCGAATTTTTCTGAAATAATGTGTTCAAGAGCTTGCTATAAGAAAATTTCTCAACCTTTTAATTAATTTCATATCTATACCCGTGATTTCAGAACTAATACCAAGATTGGCATAAGAGCTGTATTTCCGTCATTACTATCGCTGTATCCTCTAGATTTCCTCCAACCTCTAAAATCTAATCAATATGCAATATGGACCATACATTCGAAGCAGTTTATCCAACCATGTAAAGGAGATATCCTATTATTAAGATATCCTACGTTTACTTTGAGTGTTTGCATTTTGTCTATATTGTTGAATTCTGATATAGTAGCCTTACAAGCGTAATATCTGTGCTCTGCGCTACTCTGCGCTAAATGAGACTATATCCATTTGAAAGCTCATATTTTACGCCAACTTTTAACGGTAGTGTCAATAGTGGCGAACCTTGGCTTCAAAACTTTTAAGCGTGTTTTACACGAAAATATGGAACTTTTTTAATGAAAATTAGAATTGTGGCATACTATGATAAAATTACAGCACACTCAATCAATGCGCTTTATTCAGCACTATTTTTTGAAGAACTTTTCCTTAGACACCGTTGAAATCCGAGCTACCATTAGACCTCTAGAATGTTTTGAAATATTGGGTTATTTTTCAAAAAAACGCTAAAACATGCTGAGATAGCATACTTTCAAGATTCATAGAAAATTCAAATTTTGTCCTATTGATCTAAAATTTTGGATTTGAACACTTCAATAGTATAGAATCACAGGAAAAATACAACGGAGAGTCGAAATGAACTTTCATTTTTTGGCTGCTGGCCAGCGATTCCCCACTGTGAGACGGTCCATAAGGACCGACATTCGTATCGCAAATTGGACGGCGTGTTTTTTTTGCGTTGCAATTTTATTCGACGAGTATTTTGTTTGTAAAGGATGTTAGCTGTTTACGAAGTTCTCTCGCCTCGATCTTGTTTTGTTTGTGAGATTAGTGTTACCGGTGATGTTTTATTGATGAGTCGAAAGGATGGATGGTACGATTCGAATAATTCAACAGTAGTAAAAGCGGTAAAATTAGACAAGCTTGAGTGTTTATTAATTTCAAACTGAAATGTAGGTGCGTTTTAAAGTAAATAATAGTGAAATATCCTTCTGATAAACTTCTTACTCTTTATTTTTTCGTCTCCAGAATCGTTTTCAACATTTAATCTGCAGTAAAAAATCAAATACTTAAATGTACGATTATGATTTTATCGGCACTCAATTTGGTTTTAATTGCATTCAATTCATAAAACTAAGCAAAAGCAATTCAGATAGAGACTAAAAAGCAATGGTTTAATTTTCCAAATCAAATAACCAAGCAACATTCGTAGTGGACAAACATCCTCGCAACGGGAATTGCAACAGGAAAAGGAGCCGAAGCCAACCAAAATAAGTCCACACATACATACATTCTTTATAAGGCATAACTTTACAACCTACCACCGAAGGATACCTTCTGACCTAATCCAGCATCGACAATACGATTATGGATGACAAGCTTCTGCTGCGGTGTGCTGGTTTGCTGCAGGTTGGGCCGAGCAATCCAAGGAGTGCACCTGCAGCGAAAAACTTTCCCAATTAACAAAAGTGCCAGCAGTCATTAGTCTTGCTGTACTCAGGTGCACTGCAAACACTACACACCAGCCGTGGTTGGTTGGCTGGCTGTGCCACGTTGGGTAAAATGGGTTTCAGCTAATTTCGTCCGAAATAGCAGGTTTAGCATGCGGATTACGTTTTACCCAACACCCTGCGGAGGGCAGCGGTAACGAATCGGAACGGCTTGTCCGTTGGATCTGAACAATCATTCGCAACGAAGTGATTGTTCTTCCTCTTTTTCTGCTGACGGTGCAGACGGTTCCGCCTGGTTTAAGTAGTGTTCTGAATAAGGGTGCCAGAGTACTTAGCTACTACTGTACTCTGTGTGGATACTATTTATTCTCCGAAAGTTTCCTCCCTTTTCCGACGTTTGCTTGACTGCGGACGGATGAGTCGGTGCCGTTCCGTTGCCACTGCACTGCACCGAAAGTTTGTAGGGTTGCTGCGGCGTCGCCGCCACCCTCGCTACCGCCGCTGCATGACAAGACATGTTGCTGTTATTTATCCTTGTCACGAATCGGGGTTTTTGGGCTTCAAAAGTAGCGGGGCTGACATTTCAGGTGCGTTTTAAGGCTTGAATCAAGTGAAGATCCGTTAAAATAACAAGCAATAACGGCCTCTATCTTGATACGCGCTTGTCAGAGCGTCGAAAATGCGCGCATGAATCGCAGCGAAATTAACTGACTCCGTATTCAAAGTTGCTCGTCGGATCAAAAAGAGCAATTATTTATTGAAGCAAACAAAGTATCAAGTTCATCATCGTACCTTCGTCGGAACCTTGTTAAATTTAGCTCGGTTTTCCTGCCGTAAGTTAGACTCATCAACTATGCATGCAATTTTGCCGACTACACCAGTTTTGCTGCTGCTAAGTTTCTGCACTGTTTAACATCGCCATCATCGTCATTGTGTCGAGACGACGAGCAACGAGCAACGAGCGTCGTGCTTCAGATTGGCTTCATCATTCTGAATCTCGAAAGCAGCGGCACTGCTCTACTTTATGGATTAACACGAAACTTTCTATTTACCTTCGGAACGGGATTGTCCTGTTTTTCTGGAGCAGCTAGCTAACTCGTCCCACTCGACGGAGGGACTTTGCAGGACACAATCAACTCCCGGGCACCTTATCAATATTACATTATCCGAGAAAGCTTTTCCGAGCCGGGCGAACGCCATCGAAACTTACCATAAAGCCCTAAGGCACGTTCCGACTGCGTCGCTCCACAGATGGCAACTATTTTGCGACAAACGATATCCCTTTTTAGGCACCAATCTGAACTGACAAGCGACGGGAAGGCAATCCAAGCGCAGCAGCAGCGTTGAAGGGAATCGATGTTTACTTTCGATAGAAGTGAATGACAGTAAATGCTAGCAAATGCGCGCAACACACAACACAGCCCATGTTGTTACCATGTTAATGCTCGACTGCTCCAGATAATCTTCTGCAAAGGACTCAATGCTGTGGTCGTCCACAGACGGCGCCGCGCCGCCCGGTGCTCTCGAGCCGAACACCCAGCAAGCAAGCAAGCAAGCTTTAACGGCCCATCGATAGCATCTGGTATGGCCTATCTTGAACGCGAATGATAGCCCAATATTTACCTTTCATCAAATCACCACCACCAGCCACAGCCACACAGCCTGCCGAATAGTGTCCCTGCCAAATAGATATCTCTTGGCGTGGTCACGGAACGCAATACAATCACTTGAATACAAATCGTTCAGCACAAGTGGGCTTCAGTTCGATGGATAATGTGCGATGTTTAGGAAATGCTGAATAATACATGCATTGATTGACCATTAACGGGATACACTGCCTGTCGGGCGACTTAGCCGATAAGCCTCCGGTCGTTAAATTGGTTGCGTAATAGCAGCGCGGGGTTTTACAATTAAAGTTAATGAATTTTCCGGTTAAGCGGTTAAATATGATTACAGTTGCGACAGGTTATTGGGAATTGAATCAAACTAGCAAAACAGAAATCAAAATTCAAGAGTGTTAGATACCAAGCGCCTCCATTGAATTTGAAAGGATGGAGACGCATGGTTTTCTTTAAAAGTTTGAAGTGAAATGTTTGATAACAACGTTTTTCAAAGAAATTTAAATATCCTTTCTATTACAGCAGACTTCAATTGAATATAATGGGAAACATGCCCGAGGGCCTCTTATCTTCAATTTTTTAAATTGAAGTAATCGAAATTAAATACATAGGTAGTTAAAAGCCTAACGTTGGCAAAACAAAAAAATTTCTTGAATAGGAATTGTTTTTTTTTATTATTATTCTTCGATTGATCGAAAACCAACACTCTGAAGTAAGGAGCAGCTTTTCTTTGCTTTGACTTTTTAATGGCTACGTCCCTAAAGTAGCTTTCTGGAACCGTTGCGACAATATAAGCAACATTTTCATCTTGCTCAATTGTAGTTTCATCGTCCATTTTATACTTTTAAAATAGTTCAGCCTTGTAATCCTAACGTTATATACGTAAATGTATTTCTGATGTTATCTTGCTATTTAGTAATAAGAAGAAGGAAAATATGTCTTTTGATTATCTTCTAAAATGAAGAGAAGTACTCAGTATTGGATCAGATTATTAGAGATAAGCACTAGTCCAATCTAATGTAAAATTACATAAGTGGACATAAATATAAAAATTATAAAAAATCTAAAACTATAAAATAAATCGATATTTTTGATTTCAGATATTGATTCTATAGACTTTTTCTCTGATTTTGATACTAACTTTGTAATGATCCGACCACGGGAAGTGGCCGAAAAACGATCATACACATAAGCGTTCCAGTGCGGCGTGGAACAACCTCGACGGAATAAAACGCCGCCGTGGTTTTTCACGATTTTCAAACTTTATGTATCTTTTTCTCAGAAACTACACAACGTATTGGAACAAACTTTGTTTTTTTTTGTTTTGTTGGTAGGAACTTGGCCAAGACTTTTACAACTTTTTAGCTTTGTAAACGCAACTAGGCATGTGCTATATGACAGATATTCTTCTATCTGTCAAGAGTAAAACTGTATACACTCAATGGTGGTTTATATTGGCCTGATTTTCCCATTTTTTCCAAGGCCTTCAAACAGCATTCGAAATGCGGACCTGTACCCAAAGGGAACTTTTAAAATTTTTGTAGCTAAAATTGAGATGACCACGTATAGATGCGTAAAAGCATGAAAGATCTTGATCATCGAGCCGTATGCTGTCCTTACTCGCAGCCGCTCATTTGGATTTGAAATAAGGGATTTGCTCTAATTGGTGGACTACTACTATTTCTGATGTTCTCTCTGGAAATCTCTCTCTCTCTCTCTCTCTCTCTCTCTCTCTCTCTGTAGGAGTTGATCGTGTAGGGTGCTATATCTCTACATATTTGCGTTGGTAAGTGGAAATAATTATCGACTTAGGGAACTTTGAGACGACGAAAAAACACTTTTTTGATGTGGTAGTCTAGATAACACTAAATGCTACTACGTTACGAATATCATTAACCTTTCGTTACTCGCGCCAACTTCGGTTTATAGCCATTCTAAAACCTAATAGAATTCACTCGAGTACTAATGGCACTTGGTGAAAAACTTATGAAACTTTGTCCACTAATTGAAAGATCTTAGACTGCGGATCAACTTTGCTGATCGCTTGCGAAAGCGACAAAGTGTTGTATGCAATACGTATTGTAAGTAACAAAAGCAAACCTAATCATGTCATACTGTGTCGGGTGCGGCAGTGTTTGGTAGTCACGAAGGTAACGTCAGTAATTTACCAGGGGTTAGCATTGTACTCCAGACTTTGGGTCAAAGCAAGCTAGTCTTTTTCTAAAGTTTTTTTTCGCTGTTTGTCCCATTTGTTCAAATTGCTGATAAAGTATTGTCTTTAAACGGCCGACTTGCGACAACAAGCTCACCAACAACAAGCGCTTGTGGGAGTGAGTGTGAATCAAAATATATTCTCATCGAGAGCTATTCTGCTTATACTAGTGAGACAATATTTGTTTATCCCTTTATTTTGTTGTCGTGATACATGCTGGATGCTACGTTTGTTTGTTTTATACGCAAAGAATAATCAGCCTATCGCTCTTCGTTTTTGTCGTTTATTTCTAGGTATGAATAATGATATTTTGATTCCCTGCTCGTATATGACTCTGTACGTGGTCATAACGTAAACTATTTTGGAAAGGGAAGAAGTGTCTGATGCCAAGGATGGATAATTAAATGAACCAGAAAATTTCAATATAGATCAAAAATATATTGGGTAGTGCAACGGAACCCACGCTCTTTCGGTTGGTACCCGAATGTTTTACTCACTAAACTACTACCGCCCGTTATATCAGGTAGACTATTATCTAGTTTGGTTTTATTCTCTCAATTCTATCATTCCCGTGTTTACGCAGCGCACACTCCTATGCGACGATATTACGTTTGTATGATTTCTTTTTGTTTCTACCGCCGAGAAGAATGACTGTTATCTGCTCGACCAGGAGCAGCACTGTTAAACATTAAACTACTTCGAATTTGTTCAAATCTTGTTATCCCAAAAACCGTCATTTTTGATTTTATTAAGCTTTTTTTAAACTTTTGAACCGATTTTAGTGATACCGTCGATCAGGCTTGATTTGCTCTTTTTACTTTATTTTTGCTCTTGTGACTACAGCGTCCCAGTCAAACAAAATTCGAAATAGTGATGCATAGGCCAATTGTAGAGTTGATTATTATCTACAATATTGTTGAAGAAAGTATAGTTTTATCTTTTATATTTATGGCGCTATGGAGCTGATACCCCGCTGGTAGCCAAAAGAGCACTCTTTTTGCTACCAATGGCATTGCAGCTCTGTAACGCTATAAATACAAAAGATTAAACTATACTTTTTTCAATAATATTGTAGAGTATAAGTAACTCTACACTTGTCCTATAAATCACTTTTTCGAATTATGTTTGGCTGAGGCGCTGTAGTCAAGAGAGCAGAAAAGAAGTAAAAAGAGCAAATCAACCCTGCCGTCGATGGCAAACCAGAAGCACTTTAACCCGACTCAGTTTAGAATCAACCTGTGAATAAGAAGTAATTTACAACTTTGGAATGTTACTGCATCAACGTACAAATCTCAAATACTCAATACAATACTTTCTGTTAAACGGTATATAAACGGCCTTCACGAAAGAAATTACTGAGCTATTCAGAAAAATGAAAAAATATTGGCTTGAAGTTTTCGTTTCTTTATAAGTTGAATAATAGTTGTATAAGCAGCTAAGAGAGAAGAGGAGTGGGGACCGACAAAGGAAAGGGGGGGGGGGGGGGAGGGAGGAGGACGTCAAAATTTGAAAAAAAACCTTGTTTCTCGTTCATTATCGGGATTTCCGGAGAGAAAACAGATACATAAGTGGCTGTGGTACAAAATGAGTGGAGCTGATGTATGTTCCGCCATGACTTCGCAACACCTGGATCGTTCTTCATTAAACTTGACATATGCGTTCCCTGGCACGAAGGAATAGTCATGGGGGGCAGCCCCCATCAAGCGAACGAGGTCCAAATAAATAAAAGGGGCTGCGTTGCTCCCACCATTTATTGACAACAGAGGTACAAGTTGCTGAGAGACAAGAGGGGAAGGGACGGACCACTTAGTGGAAGGTCAATATAAGGAAAACTGGCGCTGTTTCTCTTTCGTTACAGGGTTCTTCGGAGATAAAACAAATCAACAACGCCACCTGTGAGACAAAAGGCGTGCAGTTGACCAATAGAGAAAGGTGGGAGGGGGGAATACTGACAATCCTTTTTGCCAGTGCTCGATAAAATTGACAGTCTTGCATGCGGGCGAATGTAGAACACATTCAACGCATACAGTTTTACCCCTAGTAGTATTCTTTTACCTGTCAGCCCATCGACATGACTACTGAATAGCTGATAGTGTTTGTCTTTCTCAGTTTTCGAATCTTCAAAACCATTCATGAATTGCTGTTCAGGGGAACTGACAAATGGGGGAGGTCCAAAAAACACACAAAACGCTGTTAGTTCAAAATAATCGAAATTCATCCGGTGAAACTGGTTTACAAGCATCGATGATGGTTGTTGCTTGTTGTAGTTTGCGGCGTCGTTCGAGCGACTCTAGTCGGGTTAAGCGAGTTAAATGGCTGCGATCCGGATAAGGGGGAAGATTGGCGGGATCTCACCAGGCTTTGTTTTTCAAAGTTAAATCAATGAATCTCCTGTGCACACGTTCAATCCGCAAGTCCCAATCGAGCTGGTGCGGGGTTCATATCACATATACATTAATTGCCCATTAATAGCATACTTGAAGAGAATTGGCGTTTGAGTCCGGTGGAAAGTAATCACTTCCCATATGGTCGGTGTTAAATCAGAACAAACCAAGTGACAAAACTCTGATTTCGAGAATAACGCGTTCAAGGTTTGCTGCTCTGTATGGTTTATAGCTAACAATCGTTCGAAATCATTTCATAACTTTGGCTTTTGGTAAAATTTATGTAGTGTTATTGATCAAAGAATTCAGTTTACACAATATAGTAAATTTATTTAGCAAAGATTGTGCAGACGATAACAATCCTCTATGCTACGAATCGGTGTAAACAAATCGACATCCAAGTTGTTACCGACGTAAACAAGTTGACATCCAGCTGACATTGAGCTGCGTCAATGAAAAATATAATAAAAATAAAGCGGGCCACGGATACTTCCCTGCGATACACCTGATTTGTTTGAAAACGCAAATGACAAATCCGATCTAAGCTTGACTTGTAACACTTTGGCATGCAGGAATGATTTAAACCGTGTGACAAACCGCTGTGATGCTCCAAGGCGTAAATTTTGTTAAGCAGGATATGCGTAATTTTTGTTGAAATGGCGCCACTACTGGTACTAGGTCATCAAATATTGGAACTTTTATACTTGATTGGTTGAAAATGGTTAAAAAATGAGAATTACACTTTAAATACCTCGAAATAGTGGACCCCTCTCTCCTAATTTCATGAATATTTCTTGTAGCATTATTTCTCAGCTTCCCAATGGATACATTCCACGCACTTGTGCATCAAGACATCGGCATTTAGAACTGCATATTACTGGATATGAAAGAGTGATTATTTAAATATAAATAAAACGTGGTTCACAATAAAATTAACGTACAGAACGTTCAATAATTAGTACATTCAAGCTTAGTTGAAAAAACGGTATTTCTGCGATGGTGTCGCGTTGCGAAATGGAACTTATTATTCCTACCTAAATAATAATCTAAATGAAAAAATAAATACTACGTCAGAAAGTACATTTAACAGGAATAATTTAAAACTTATTTAATAATTTAGTCACACGCGCAATTTTTGCTAACGGGAGCAAAATATCAATGAAAGTCGGATCCTCGTGATGTCCTGTTACGCTGGGAATGTGTCATTGGTGGTCTTAAAATGAAAATCGGTTGGCGAGCTCATGACAAAAAGGCGATTTTTTGATAAAATCTAACACGGTGACCAAATCGAAGATGATCGCTAAAATTTTTCACTTCATCCGAAAGCCCTAAGTTCCCTCTTTACAAAATCGTGTCGTTTGTAGTTTATTTCATAGTAATTTTTGGAAATATCACAATAATTCTATGAAAATTATGAACATTGCCACAGATAACTGGTTGTTTCACTAAGTTATTGCCGATGCACACCTAATTTTATGAATGTTTCTTGTATCATTTTTTCTCAGCTTTCTAATGGTCTTAAAATTAAAATTGGCTGGAGGAATCACGGGGAAAGCGGCGATTCATAATAAAATTCAATATGGCGACCAAATGAAATATGGTCGCCAAAAACATTTTTTTTTTCCATTTTAAAAGCTCTTACTCCATTTAAAAGCTCTGTGCTTCTTCTTTACAGAACCATGCCATTTGTCAGTTGTTTAATAGTAAATTTAGGATGAAATATTACATGATATAGTTCTCACGGTTTGCAAAAAATTCAACTTTCTTGAAACTGTCGGCCTCCTTGGAGAACGAATGTTTCGCGGTCCACGTTTCCGAGATATTAAAAGTTTAATTATCATTTTTTAACAATTTTCAGCCAATCAAGCACAAAGGTTATAACATTTGAAGACCTCGTGCCAGTAGTGATCTCGTTTTAACGAGGATTACTCATATGGCGATCAATTCGATCAAATGCTGCTTTCAGATCTGTATATTTTACGTCAACTTTTGCTTTACGTTCATTTTCCAAAATACAGATAGACACGAAATCCCGAAGAATTGTAGTCACAGAGCGACCGGGGATAAATCCATGCTGATTTGAAGCTGTGTAATAGTTCTTAGAGCAACTCACAATTACAGTGCTAACCACTATTTCAGACAATTTGGATTAAGCTAATAAATTAGTTATCTCGCGATTGATATTCGATTTTCTTGAATGAAGATCGGGAACGTATTTGAATATTTCCAGATATTCGGGAATTCGTCCTGCATAAACGATTTGTGGCAAATGCAGCAGGGTGGAGCAGCCAGAGTTTCTATGCAACGATTCAAAAGAACAAGCGGAATCCCATCCGGGCCAGACGAATACGAACTTTTCAAGTTTTTCGCAGTACTAGTGATCATTTGTGGCGTAACTTAATTTATTCGGTCAATTATTCAAAGGATTTTTTGAGAAATATTCTCAAAACAGCCTCCCAGTTGGCTTCGAGGTATGATGCTGGCCTAATAGACCAGCCGTCGTATGTTCGAATCTCGGCTGGGAGAGGCTGTTTGAGTCAATATGATCGTAGCAACTGGCCCTGTGCTCTAACAGTCTGTCGTATAAAAACAGAAGGTCAAGTTTCGATAACGGAATGTTACACCTAGGCTTTGCTTTGTTTTTTAGAATAAATCCATTTTATTACATTATTCTTTCAAAGGGGGTTGGTGTAGCCAGCGTGCAATTGTGCAAAGCACAGCAGATATCAGTGGGGCGTATCTTGTTTAACTGTCTAACACTCTCGCTTTTAATTTTGTTTCTCAAAGTGAGGTCCCAGTTCAAAAACCGGGTAAGGCTAGTTCATAGTAAAACGACGTCTTTAAGAATTCTTTTCAGCGATACAGATAGCATTAGTTTATCCAGTCAATTAAAGGTAATAATGGAATATTTTTTCATAAATTCCTAAGAAAGTCTTGAAAATTAAGCGACAATCGCAGTGATTTTTCGTAGATGCCCCGAACAAAATTTGTTTTAAGAAGTATTTCATATTTAAACAGAATCATTTGCATAGTTTGACTGCCGGTTGATGATTCTGATCAGCCAAACTGCATAAAAATCACAATAATACTTGGTGGTAGCAAACCATTCTCAGTGTGCACTTCTGCACCCAATCCTTCACAATGATCATTAACTATTAAGCTGGCCATCACGTCCAACTGTAAGTCAATTTAGGGAGGAAAAGAGTGATGGCCAGACCTTGAAAAACATAAAATTTTCCTAAAATGTCTGTTGCCGCTAAAAGTTTTTTGGAGCGTGCAAAAATTGCGCACCAAAAGTTTAAAACAACAAACTCGATCATAGAGAATAATCGGGTAAACTTTAAGCCAAATAGAACAAGGTCAACTCAAAAAATTCAACTAGTTTGTCGTCATTTACGTTGAAACACCTCGAATATGATGTTATCAGCAAAAGGCTCATTTTCCAGATGAAATCATAACCTTTCCTGGCCGGAGAAAGCGAGAAACTATAAAACTACGAGAAAACAGCACTTCCCCCGGTACGTGTCCACTGTACTCTACTTTAGAATCATTATTTTTATTTCGTTTGCACTCCGAAAGGAAGCGTCACGTCTTGGTCTAATTTGCTGTTGTTGGTGCTATTCCTGCCGTACGTATAAGCTCAGCTACTGCCCCGCTAGGACTACTCAAGTAGCAAGCAAGCAAGCAGGCAGGCAGGACAGGCTTCTTTGGTCGCTGCGTATTGTTTGTCTTTGTGTCTTGTTTCCCCCGAAGGCTACCGGTTGTGACGGCAGTGGGTAGCCGGTATTCATTTGCAGTCTCTTTGGCGTAAGATGACTATATTTCTTTCAGCAAGTGTTCTCCGAATGTACACCGGAAGGAAAACTTGCTTTTCACAGTTTTTTTTCATCCTTCTCGTAGTGACATTGTTTCCGCCTGCTTGAAAGATGGTGCCACTGCCGCAACCCAACACCAACCAACAGCTGAACAGGACTACGTACTAGGTGCAGGCAAGTTGGTGTACGTATGCATTCGCCATTCGCTCATTCATTCATTCGTTTTGCCAGAAGTTTGCGTTTAATTAAAGAATCATGTAAGCACTTTATCATTAGTGCCCGCTGCTACAAGGGTTCCCCTGGGGCGGCGATGGCGATGGCGATGGCGATGGTGGCCTGCACAGATACAGATCCGTGAGCGTGCACAGTGCAACGCTAGGCTAGAGGATTATGAAAAGGAGCTTAACAGCAGCAGCAGCAGAACTAATGGAAGAGTGCCCTTTTTCACCCGCCGCAGTTGTCGTGATTCTATTTGTAATTTACTGTGGAAAAATGTCACCACTATGTAGTAGTTGGCTGTCGTAGGACTGGTAGAACGAGCGACGTTGACACGAGAGGGCAAATGATAAGTTTCCCGATAAACTTAACATTCCAGGATTGTCGTTGGCACGCGGCGGAAGCTCGTGTGTTGTGGCTTAAAAAGTGTTGTCGTGTCGTACTTTGTGATGATAGATGTGATAGCTGAAAGTTGCTACTAAGTAGTTACAGAATGATAAATTATTGCTAGTTTTTCTAGTTCTGGGATTTTAGGAACAAATTTTACTGAAGCCAAAACAATATTCAATTGAATACAGTTCATCGAAGGTTTGACCAATTGGCAACATTAGTTCACATCCATTGAACAAGGACTCCCACTGCCTCCGGAAAGGTCGCACAAAATCCCACATAAAGCAACGCACACATAACTTCTCGCACTAAGACGATTATTAGTCACCGTGGCACACGGACTGCACTGCTAGTGCCGTCCCTGCCTAATGTGGTTAAATATTTGCCTACGTGCGCTCTGCACGAATCACGGATTGTCACCACGATCCGGGCAGGTCGGTCGTCCGCATCCGTCGCTTCGTAGCGCAGTGTCGTAGGTGCCGTAGAAAATTCCATGCTAAACAAATATATGTACCTACCGGCAGACCGAGGTTGTTTGCAGAACGGAAGTGACATCTGCCGCTGACTCCGGCGTGAGCTTTCATCCAATATAGAAGCCTCTCACATTGACGCCTTTGTGCTGCCACGGTTGGGAGAACTCGAGCCCTAACTCGAGCAAGCTGACGACGGCTTTAAATTTATTTTTAAGGCAAGGTCGCAGCCTCCGTTTGAGAATGGTTACGCATTTACAAGGCAGATTGTGCAAATGAACGACCATATCCTGCACCAGTCACCGGGGGTAAATTAGGTGAAAAAATAGTGGTCTAATGGTTCCATGAAAAAAAAGAGTCTGCTGGCGTTTTCACGTGTCTACTTTTAGGCACAACAAAAAAAATCGAAAAATTATTCGTAACCAGATTATTGCAAAAAAATCCTTAAATGTGTTTTCAACACGCAGCGGCGAAAACGACGCTAGGCGTTCGGAGATTAAATGGTTAAACGTCGATTGAGCCCCGACGGATGTATCGGGTGGCTGCGGGTGGGTGTCACAAACCAGACCGGTACCCAAGGATTGTGTGTGTACAGTGTTTTGATTGCCACCGAGCTAGCAGGCAGGACGACGACGAGCGAGAGAAGACTTTGGCGTCTCTGTGTGGCATTTTAACGAGTTCCTCCGGCGGAGGATGTGCACCGGCTTGATTAAACGCTGTTTTGTGTAAAGTTAATCACATTACGCCGTACGGACGGGGTGTGGCGGCTACCACCCGGCCTGGTTCCGGAGGTTTTGCGCTGGTGGAGCGATTATTATTAATTATGCCGAACGTTGATCATCACGACGCAAGTTACGCGGAAGACGCGAACGATGCTACGCAGAGCGCTCTAGGTTATTTATGTATGCAAATAAGAAATAATTGGCATATCGGCGCGGATATTGACCATAAATTTTCAGTTCAAGCTAATTAATGTGCTTTCTCCGGGAAAATGGTTTTCTGGTGGACTACATGCTGATGTGCCTTCCATGGCGGTTACCCAAGCAATTTAATTATTAGAAAATATTAGGAATCTGGTAACAGGCAGAAGCACGATAGTAAATCAGCAGAAAATTAGGTCTCTCGCATTTTGTTTGTTATTGGCTAGGACTAATAACTGCTGAGGTTGGTGCATTATTTATTTCGCGAGGTTGTCGCTCATAGGATGGTTAACTCTCCGTCAAACAATATAGGTATAGAGCTAGTGTTGCAAATGTTTTTACAAAAATTGGCTAGTCTCTTTTACATACAATTTAATGCATTAACCACAACGAATTTCATATATTCCAATCTTATACTGAATATATTAAATTTATCTTTGGTTCCGTCTGTAATCTGGACACAATATTAATTATAAAAGATGATAGTGATTATCCCATAGATATACAAAACCTCTGCCAATACATTTCTACATACATGATTATTTATTTATTTCTTTTTGTTAATTCATCTAGCTATAATGGTCTACATGAATACTAATTGCTATAAAGGGTTGTGCGAAGGCTGTTCAAATTCGAATAGTTCTCCTAATGAAAACATTCTAACGGAGGCAGTTACAGGTTCGTTGCATGAAAGGATACTTGCAGTTCCTTTCCCGAGGCAGTAAGACTCGTTCTGCAATGGATATGAACCGTTACCAATTGGCATCGAACCATCGATCAAATGTATTTAATCAAATTGATTCCCCACAGTCGTTTTCGATCTTTTTAACCTTCTGGCTTCCTGGCATCTTTGCATTATCTTTTGCTCTCTTCAGCGATTCGCTGGCTTTTTATTGTATTTTTTTACGTTTTTAGTTGCTCATGATGGTGTTGTTTGTCGTAATTCGATAGTCTCTTTCGGAACTTTCTGAGGCTGTACTACCATATTTTCGTAGTTTTTAATTGTCTTTTTTGTTGTTTCTCTTGCGTCTTTTCATCGTATTTTTATCGTCTTAAGTCTAGTTTTCATTGTCTTTCTGCCTACTTGTCATCAGTGATGGTAAAAACTCAAAATCTTAAAACTCATCAAAAATCAAAATCAACTGTGAATAATGACAACTTGATCCTATGCAGAAAAAACTCACGCGCGAGTTTTTCTGTTTTCATAGCATGAAGCACAAAACTCACACATATTTCTTCCCGCTTGATCGCATTCTGCTTTGCTTCAACTGCTACCCAGAGCTATACACATATACATACAAATTCGCTGTTGAACAGCATAGACATTCTCTCGTGCGATACGTAACTGTGAGTGAGCGTGAGAGAATGAATCTCTAAATAAATCGTAAAGTTAAACTAAAACACACATTTAAACTACATTACTTTCTAATTAAGAAAATGTCGATTCTTGCGAAGGAAAAATGTAAATTCCGCCAATATGTTTGCCATCTTAATTCATGAACGAGCGCTAGCTTTTGTTGTTGCTGATGTTTTCTCTGGCGGTTAAGGGGAAACCGAAAATGGCTCAAAGATGGCTGGATAAATGGCTACCGTTCGATGCACGCACGTATAGTTTTGTGCCTTGAAAATGCATATGTATTGGCAGAGCACGTAATCAGTGCTCCCAGTGCTGTTCCTAAATCTTGTCATTCCATTCATCGACCCGGTATATATCAACAAACGCTCAGCAAAACATAATTGCTAATGGCAAATAAATTCAACGGATCATGTAGATCATTACGTGTTCATAAAACGTATAATCTGGAATTGGTTAATAGATATTTGGTTGTGCACATATTTCGTTGCACTAGCGCTTTCCGAAAAAACAGCAAAACGGTCTCAAACTTTTTCGCCACATCAATGAGGTTTTAAAGAGCTTTCTGCTTTTGCCGCATCGATAAGCTTAGTGACTGTAAACAAACTAACAGCTGACCAGCAATCAAAGACTCGCCTTCAATGCAAACGGATTAATTAGCCATCCTATTGAATGCAGAGGATCAATAGGATTCCTGCTGCAAATCTTAGATGAATCGGAATGTCTTGATGAAGAAAATAAACCATATTTGGGCTGTTCGTAGTCGGTGCGGTTGGCTGCTCCCGTTTGACATATATTACCAATACTAATGCAACATTCAAATAAACGTTTTGGTTTTTAACGAACACATGAGATGTACAGTACAGTGTGTGTCGCTCTAACACAATAACGTTAGCCACTTTCGGTGTCTCCTTAATTCTCTTTCGCTCTCTGGTTCGTTGTATGAAAATAGAATTTGGTTTACATCGCATAGCAACAGAGACGTCGCGTATAATAGCGAGAGAAATTCACATGCGAGTTCGGCGCTTCTAATCAAGGTTGAAATTTCATGGTGCTTGAAATCTCATTGAGTTTTTGCTGCTATGAAATTTTCAACACTGCTTGTCATCACTTTTTCGTCATCTTTCTGTCGTCTGTTTGCTGTCGTTTCGCCGCCTCTTTGTCGTGTCTTTGCTGTTTATTTGCTGTCGTCTAGTAATTTGTTGTCTTTTCTCATTATCTCTCATTTGTAATCTTTTCGACGCCTTTTCGGTATCATTTTCATAATTTCTCTGTAGTATTTTTGTTGTTATTTCATTTTACTTTCGCCATCCTTTCATACGTATCTTTTAATAGCTGTTGAAGATTTTTTTCGGTGGCTTTTTGACGTGTTTGTCATCTATTTTGTTGCTGTTTTGGCGTCTTTTCGTCGTTATTTTCTAGTCTATTGTTTGTTTTTTTTGTAATCTTTTCAGCGTCTTTTGTCGTTGTGTTGCCGATTTTGTTGTAGCATTTTGTCCTTTTTAGTCAGTTTTCGTCGCAAAAAATATGCGATCTACTTGTTGCCTTTTCGTCGCACTTTCGTTGTCTTTCTGTCGTATATTCGTTATCTTTTTATCGTCTTTTTGCATGCTTTGTTGTGTTTTGGTTTATAAACGACTTTTGTCGTAGTTTTTGCTTTGTCGTTATTGTTGAAAAGGCATCAAGTCTTTCCTTCTTCTTCTTCTCGAATTTTTATGTTATTTTCGTCACATTTTTGTCCTCTTTTGTCAACGTTTTATCGTGATTCCGTCATCGTTTCATCCCTTTTCCGTTACTTCTCCGTCGTGTTTTAGTCCTCTGTGCGTTGTTTTGACGTAGAATTACGTCTTTTTTTACTATACTGGGACTGGGCAGCACTTTGTGAAAACGAAAATAGAACTGTAACGTTTGAATGAAAGATTTCATGGTAATATGGTAATGGTGGTAATAACTACTAAACTACTGAACGAAACTGAACAATTTATATGTCGTTGGATAGATAAAATGACAAGAAAGGGTCTAGCCGGTTTTCCATACAAAAAATGCCCCCGACCCTAATTAAATTATGCAATGATTCAAACAAAGTACTTGACCTGAGGAGCATTTTGGCAAATTTTCAGATCATGAGACACCACATTGAATCAGTAATGGCGGCTAGAGTGAATTTCATTTTTCGCAGTTTACTCTGAAACCAATTATCATAAAAATTAAAAAAATCACAGATGTTATACTCACTGCAGGACACATTTCCATTGTTTTTTGGAAATTTTCCGATGCGAATATCACAGTAAAAAAAATCGAAAAAGTTTTCAAGAGCATTTTTTTCAGTGTTCCAAAGATGGCGCCGCTTATTTTTTTCTATCAAAAAATTGTTCAATCAAATGTATAAAGAATATGTTTTTTTTTAGATTTTTAGGAAATGTGGATGGCGAAAAAAAACAAAGTGAATTTTTTAATCGAGCATAAAAACATGGATTTTAAGAATTTTTATTTAAGGTTTAAAAGTGAGAACCGAATCTATTCTTGCTTATAATATATACGTTATTATTTTCTATGCAAAAATATACGAAAAAAGACAAAAACGAAGGAAAATTTTTTTGGACGATTTTCGGAAATTCCATTGTTCTAATTTCCATTTCTGTTTCGTGCTAGAAGTGTTAATTCAACTCGGAGACTCATTTTTCGAGTTTTGCAGACTGTAGAGCCCAAAGACAATTGATTTTATAAAAAAGAAATTTGACTCATATCCTTCAAATTATTTTTTTGCCCCCCGATTTTTCAAGCCAATTTCCAAGGGTGGGTGGGGGGTGGGAGTGGGTGACAAAAACTTTAAATATGATTTGCAATGGCCTAAAAATCGAAAAATATATAATTCTCACAATCGATTTCGTAATCTATTGATGAAAAAAGAAAGAAATGTTCATTAACTTTTTTGTAATTTTTTCAATATTATTTACTGTTCAATTGTAAAAATTACATAAAATTTCAAATACAAACACAATTCTTATTTCAAAAGCACTGGAAAGAAATGCTCTTGAAAACTTTTTGAAACAGTGAGTATAACATCTGTGATTTTTTTTTTCAAATTTTTATGATAATTGGTTTCGGAGTAAACTGCGAAAAATGAAATTCACTCTAGCCGCCATTACGGATTCAAGATGGCGTCTAATGATCTGATAATTTGCCAAAATGCTCCTCAGGTCAAGAACTTTGTTTGAATCATTGCTTAATTTAATTAGGTTCGGGGGCATTTTTTGTATGGAAAACCGGCTAGACTCTTTATCAAGATTGAAGTTTGATGTTTTCCCGACGTTTCGACACTTTGTTGGTGTCTGTTCGGGTAGTATCATTTAGTCTTTTGTTCTGTTTTTAGGAGTGCACATATTACGATCATGGAGGGTAGTAGTTCTAGCATCAAGTATCAAGTAATAATTGAAGATAAAATTGAACTTTCTTTCAGCTGAAAATATCTCTTCGATACATCAGCAACAGCAAAAATTGTTTTAGGGAATTTTACAGTGTTATAGCTTAGTAGTTTGAAGGGAACGGCACAAAATTAGCATATATCTAGCGTTTTAGGTCCGATAAACTAAACATTTTTACAAGAAAGTTAATTTGCAATTATAAATACGAATTGCAGATTACGAAAAATTCTATTTAACCTCCATTTAATTTGTTAGTGGCCCTTAAAAGGGCCATTGGTTACAAATAACATCAAAGCCAAAGCAAGTTCAGCTCAAATATCGGATGTCTTTCCCTTTTGGCCCATTGGTTTTGGTACTTTTGGTTCTGATACCTACTTACTGATTGATTCATTTTAAAATAACTGAAACTAATCAGAAAGCATTTAAACACAGCCTATTAGCTATAATTTAACTATTGCTAGCAGTTTCGATATGAAGGCTACTTCAGAGATGTCGCCATCTATGGATATTTTGTCCGCCCAATTTTGACAATTTCACACCCCTGATGGCACAGACACGTAGGTTATCGGCATCGAATCATTGTATCCTGCACCGAAAAGCTTTTACTAGCAGCCATCATCCCGCTTGTCATTCATAGTTACCGCTAGCCTTCCATGTTAACGAAATTTGACCTTGTTTTTACATAAATTTTCACTATTAAGCGTATGAAAGATTATTATAAGTACGTTTCTATAAAATTTCAGGATATTTTATCTTTCCAACGACATATTAACAGTTATGTTTCGTTCAGTAGTACAGAAGTTATAAGCATTTGAAATCTTTCATTCAAACGTTACACTTCTATTTTCATTTTCACTAAGTGCTACCCTACCCAGTATAGTAAGCAAAGACGTAGTCTCACGAGATTTATCGAAGCGACTGTCGACAACGCACCGCTTGTTTCTATCGCATTGACAGAGTAGATAACCGTCTACCCTCTTGGCGGTAGAGACAAAGAGCAGTCATACAAAAATGCTATCGTTGCATAGGAGAGTGCGTGGTGCGTAGTTTAGTGAGTAAAACATGCGGGTACCAACCAAAAAAGCGTGGGTGCGAGCCCCATCTGCTTTTGCACAACCCAACAATATTTTTGGTGTACATCGAAATTTTCCAGTTCATCCAATCAATCATTCTTCGCATCAGACACTGCCTCCATTGCCAAAACAGACAAAATTGATAATCTGTAGGTTATATATGTTTTCATACTTATTACTTGTATTTGTAAATAGCAACATTTAGTTCCCAAATATTGAAGAAAGGTAGATGACACAATTCACAAACATTGCTTAAATTGAAAAAAAAGTAAACATTCGGACAGATAAATGCCATTTTGTCACTCAAAATTAAGATTCTCTCATTCAACTGGGTATTCTACAACTCAAACAAAAGATGAGGCACACGTGTCCCAGTGCGTCCCACCCTGCGCCACATGCCAATGCGGCGATCTAAATACCTCAGTTGCTCTTAAACAAAGTTTAAAGTGCTTTCGCAGTATAGAAGAATTCTAGGTCAGTTCAGAATCTGTTTCGAGGCACGGGATTCTTCATTCCGAAGGTTTAGTACTGTTAAAAATTCCATTTCACCGCTACTGCTATTGGGATGTTCATTTTCAAAGCAAAGCGAAATTGAAAGTATTTTGTTTCTTTCATTTCTTTTCTACTCTCAAACAACGGTCACCTCGGTCGCATTTGTGCTCGACCGGCACTGGCACATTCACAGGAATGTTCATCCGTCGACCATCCTGAAGAGCTATAGGGGAAGGGCGGTAAAGACGGACACCTTAAGGTAAAGACTCAATATCTACTCAAATATAACTGTATTGATCGCAATTTTCGCACAAACTGAACCTTTAAGTCTCTGTCTAATAAAGTTACAACGTGCGCTGGAAAATTTCTTCCAAAATTTATGCTTTTTTTAATATTATAAACATCATGTATAAATCAGAGTTTCTGCGCAAGGGCGGGAAAGACGGACACTTGATATGGGAAAGACGGACACTCGCAAAAAGGTGTCACGCGTCGTCGAATTATCAGTATTAAGAAAGATTAACATATTTCATCATGTATTTAGGAAAGAATTGGTTTGGGAAAACCCCCTTCCCGATCCCCCCTTTGAGCGAGAAAATAAAATGGTTCCCTTCAATATTTTAATTGGTGACGAATTAATCGTTTCTAAAAGTTGGCCTATTCCAACTGCTATATGACTTCTGGTTACTTTTACATATAAAATATTTAAGTATTTGCAATGTTAAATAGTTGTTGGGCAAAATGGGTTCAAAATCTGTGTGTCCGCCTTTCCCTACCTTTGGGTGTCCGTCTTTCCCGACTTGGATATCATTTGTTCAAACTTCAATAACTTTTTACTGAATATTCAAAAGTTTACCAGGTTTCCAATGCATATTCAGTGAAGGATCAAACTAACGGAATGTCGTCTGTTTAGCATGATTATGTTATTTTTTAACGATTTACTAGCTATTTTCTTCACACACAAAATTACATCGGTAAGCGTATATACGTATTTTTTCTTTGTTTTGCTTATAAATTTGACAGCTGCGCTGCTAAAAATCAGCAGTTTAATTCAAAAGTGTTAATTCAGTCTATAGAAACATTTCCCATCATTGATTTGCTTCAAAAAAATATTGTTTATGAAATATGACAAGTGTCCGTCTTTCCCGCAGTGTCCGTCTTTACCGCCCTTCCCCTAATTGAAGATTTGCAGACGTTTGGAGTGCGTTCCTCGGAAAAAACCCTGTGACCCTTGCGTTGTTCTATCATCTGCTTTTAGAAAGCGTAGTCTGAGATGCCGCACGGTCCGGCACAGAGCCTCTTTTCCCTTGCCGGGAAATTTATGCACGCACGTTATAGAATGTTAATGAACGGATGGGGTGGGATCTCGTTGCCGAAATGAATAAAGATTTTTCTGTGCGGACTTCTGGTTACTCTCCGCCGCTACTGTGCTAAGGATAATGGTAATTTGTTTCGCAACGAGTATCAAGTCCGTTTGAGGCAGAAGAAGCACGAAATCTGGTGCTTCAATAGATGTGCTCTGCTTTGGAGCATTTCGATGGTTTTACAGCATTTCGTGCGTTTCAGTACTTCGACTTGAAAGACACGCTGCTTAGATTTAATAACAAGTTTTTCTCTGAAACTCATTCTGAGATCGCTAATCATTACGCAAATATAAATCACCAAAGGATGACAATTCAGTTGCCGAAAAAGTACCGAAATTCCAGTTGTTTACCAAGACAGTCAGCCAATTGCAATCGAAAAGCCACTTTGCTAATCCAATAAAGCCCACGAACCACATAAAGTTATGCCACCAAAACCGACAAGACAAAACTTGATGTTTTGGCAAGCATTTGATCAACAAGAAATCAAAACTTGGCAGCGATAAAACCAAACAAAAAGTCACATCTTATAACTGAGCACACGTGAAGCATTCCCATACCCAACTGCTATTTTGGTTTTATTTTCCATATTCTGGATGAAAAAAATAATTATCACAGTCATTTTTTGCTTCTCTGCACATTTGTTTGCTAGTGATAATTAGTTTTTTTTAGGTTTGAGAGACACAAAAAAGGGAAAGTGCCGGACAATTAGAAGTCTACCGAAAATGTCATCTTATGCCCTTTGTGCCAACAAAGTATTCTCTCTAATTGTAAATCACAAAAACACCCACCACAAGGTGTTTTGTTGGCTACTAATTGCTAATGGAAGTCCGGATCAGTATGTTGATAGGAAAAATGCGTGGATTTGAAAAAAATCCCAAAGGTCTTTCTCGTTGTTAATGGAAAAATATATTTCTATTTTTAAAATGTCTTGAACTTTTACATTAAATTTAGAAAATCCCTCTGTTTCGATCATTCCATCATTATTGTTGGGTGCCGGATTTATTTTTTCATAATGCTTTTGTCTACAAATGAACAGGGAATGTGATGTACTTTAACCTCCCCGAATTGTCGGACACAACTTTTTGCTATAGAATATATGAAACAAACTCGCTCCCGGACCCCATTGCATTGTTCACATTGGACACACGGAGAAAAGTTTCATCATGGCCATGACTCGTCATCATCGTGTGCCGGCTGCCGGTACCGAAAAAGCACGGAACCGGCTGCTGGGAGCGTTCATCGTATATCACACCGACATACAGGCGTGTTGGCACCATGTGGTGAAATTCGAATTATTCACAACCACATGGACATGCTCCTTTCAGCGTGATGCTGGATGGAAAATTATCCTCCCGGCCGCCAGCTGGAAACAAAACCGAAAACTCATACGTCGGAAAATGCAGGTGCTAATTTTTTATGCACTAAAGTGCACAACGTTTTGAGACATACATATATCTATGATTGCTACCATTTACCGCACATGTCACCACTAGGTGAATTATTCCACGTCAGTATTTTTGTACAAAATGGAAACGGATTTTTTTCGTTCCACCGTTACTGGTGGCACCAGTCAGTGTCTGCATTTGGGTGGAAACCTTTGCAAGGTGGTGCCACGTGTGTGTGGACGGTTTTCCCATCCGTTCCACATCTAATGAGTCGGTTTCCGTTTATTTTGACTTATGAATACTTCGCGGGAACGGTTGTGGGTGGGAAAGGTGGTTGTACCATAGTGACCTAATTTTAGCTTTATTATAGGGACAAAAATTGTTCGCGAAAAACGTGAAGCCATACAACACCGTTCGACAGATCGAGCCGTGTCTATTTGTGTATTTGCATTTATGTTTGTACTTTCGTAATATTGCTCTAACATACATAATTCCTAAGTGAGCTTATAATATTCTATTATTTAAGGAACAAATTCTCTAACATAGAACATTGGAATATTTGTGCTACAAGAACAGATAACTTTTTTATTTTGGGAGGTAGTAAAATATATTTTTCGACAAAGTTCTCGAAAATGTAAATGCTAGCAACTTTGCTGAAGAAATGAAACTCCGAAGACTGCCCTGCCAAATATTAACAGTTATTATAATACACTGAAGTCGCTTTTTACGCGACTATTCTTACGCGAATTTCGGTATTTACGCGGTTTTTTACGCTAATTTCGGAATTTACGCGGTTTTTTTACGCGAATTTCGGAATTTACGCGGATGTGCTCAAAACGTCTATTTTTTCGCGTAGTGTTGAAATCCACAAAGTTTTTTTTACACGAAATTTTGGTTTTTTTTTACGCGAATTTTGGAGTTTACACGGTTGTTCTACGCGACTTTTGGAGTTAACGCGGTTTTTTTACGCGAATTTCGGAATTTACGCGGTTTTTAACGCGATTTTCGGAATTTACGCGATTTTTTTGCGCCTGTTTCGGAATTTACGCGTTTTTTTTACGCGATTTTCGGAATTTACGCGATTTTTTTGCGCCTGTTTCGGAATTTACGCGGTTTTTATTACGCGATTTTCGGAATTTACGCGGTTTATTTACGCGAATTTCGGAATTTACGCGGTTTTTTTACGCGATTTTCGGAATTTACGCGGAGGTGCTCAAAACGTCTATTTTTTCGCGTAGTGTTGAAACCCACAAAGTTTTTTTTTACGCGAAAATTTGGTTTTTACCTTTGTTATACTATAACAAAGGTTTAAAAATTGGTCGAAAAACACGAAATTGATCCGAGGCCCAGAGGGCCAAGTCACATATACCAATCGATAGGGTTCGACGATTTGAGCAATGTCTGTGTGTGTGTGTGTGTGTGTGTATGTATGTAATGATTTTTTCTATCGCCTGTTTCTCAGAGATGGCTGAACCGAATCGTTCGCTATTACTTTTGTTTGAGAGGTATTATTGTCTAGTAGATCACTATTGAGTTGTTTCGTGATACGACGTTTCGTTTAAAAGTTATAAGCAAAAATGTGAAAAATACGTGACATGGGTTTCTCCGGAACTACATTACCGATTTCAACGATCTTAGTATCAAATGAAAGCCCTTATTAAAGCTAAATTGTTCAGGAATTTGTTATTGAAAACAAACAAGTAGTTTAAAAGTTAGCCTTAAAAACCTGTTTTGACAAGGTAATAATTATCGCCTGTTTCTTAGAGATGGCCAAACCGATTTATGCGCTATTAGTCTCATTTGAAAGATAATATATCCTAATAGATCACTATTGAATGATTTTTTGATTGGACGTTT
Organism: Sabethes cyaneus; assembly: GCF_943734655.1. Taxonomy (NCBI): domain Eukaryota; kingdom Metazoa; phylum Arthropoda; class Insecta; order Diptera; family Culicidae; genus Sabethes; species Sabethes cyaneus. The sequence continues at coordinate 45,479,907 of NC_071355.1, forward strand.
AATTTGAAAGTTATGAGCAACCGTATACACCACACCAAAATTAACAATAATTTATAATGATTTCAACCAAGAAAATTTACTTAATTTCAATTATTTTAATATCAATCGAGAGGTTTTGACACTACGAATATATATGCAAAATTTCATAAGAATTTACCGGTTGGTTTAAGGTTTTACCGGTCAAAGGATATTAACCCTCGAACACTCGCGCCAACTTTTGTAACACAATTACTCGCGCGCAAAATAGTCCCAAACCAAAGAAAACGTGTGCACTAGAGTTTTGACTGGGAAAACTTGGTTTTAAGGTTATCAAACCTTTGGAAGAGTTTCTTGAAATTGAAAGCTCTATCGTCTGGTAGAATTTAAATTTTGATTAATCCCCCTAAAAGTGAAATAAAAAATTTATTTTTCTTCAGTGTCAATATAACACATTGATGTGTTCTGCAAGGTTATAGAGCATATTATTACAAGAAATTTTGCTGAAGACAGTAACCTTCTATCTCTGCAGCAAAGATAGAAAATAGCAAAGATAGAATATGAATTTGTAAAATCAGTTTTTCTATTTTTGCTCTTTTTGTAATTGTTGTATAACTTTTTTAAGTACTACAAAATTGTACAAATAATAAAAATACACAACTTTGCTGAAAATAGTGTACCTGTATGTTTGCTTGTTTAGGAACTGTAGAACTTTGAGTATAAAGAATACCCTAATTTTGACTCCGAATTACTCGACTACCAGCAGACGGATGCATTTTAAACTTTATAACAAAATTGAGTTGGAAAACCTACACGTGTTGTATCAAATACAATAGCGTGAGTAACCGAAGGTTAATAAAAATTGATGAAAATTATTCAAGAAAACTCTATTGATGTGATTCAAATAGAATAGCATTACAGGAAACTATGCATAGTTCAAAAACCTATAAACTAGACCTTTACTAGACAATGTATATGTTAAAGAAGAAGATTTCCTCTTACAACTTACTTTTATTTGCACTTACTCAGATTAATAACAACTTACTTATCCTTACTCAGCCATTTCATGAATAAAGGATCTATCAAAATTTAAGTGTTCCTATTTTGTTCAAATTTTGTAAACTTATTCAATTTTCAAAAATTTTATGTGAACCAACGCACTACGTAACGATAACCAATAGATGAATTATGTTCCGAGGCCGTGTCGATTTCTATCTCAAATAGCAAGTAAGACCGTATAACAAAGGTTCCTTTCACCACTAGGTGGATTAAATCGGGTTTTTTACGCGAATTTTGGAGTTTACGCGGTTTTTTACGCGACTTTTGGAGTTAACGCGGTTTTTTACGCGAATGTCGGAATTTACGCGGTTTTTTTACGCGATTTTCGGAATTTTTTTGCGCCTGTTTCGGAATTGACGCGGTTTTTATCACGCGATTTTCGGAATTTACGCGGTTTTTACGCGAATTTCGGAATTTACGCGGTTTTTTAACGCGATTTTCGGAATTTACGCGATTTTTTTGCGCCCGTTTCGGAATTTACGCGGTTTTTGTTACGCGATTTTCGGAACCTACGTGGTTTTTTTACGCGATTTTCGGAATTTACGCGATTTTTTTGCGCATGTTTCGGAATTTACGCGGTTTTTTTACGCGAATTTCGGAATTTGCGCGGTTTTTATTACGCGATTTTCGGAATTTACGCGGATGTGCTCAAAACGTCTATTTTTTCGCGTAGTGTTGATATCCACAAAGTTTTTTTTACGCGAAATTTTGGTTTTTTTTACGCGAATTTTGGAATTTACGCGGTTTTTTCACACGATTTTCGGAATTTACGCGGTTTTTTTACGCGAATTTCGGAATTTCGCGTAAAAAGCGACTTGAGTATATAAAGTTAACATAGACCTACGTCACCCTTTCATACAACCCTTAGGGCTGTATACCTTGTAGTTTTTTCTTTTTGTTTATTCGTATATGACTCTATACATGGTCATGACGTAAAATATTTTGGAAAGGGATGGAGTATCTTTTGAAGGATTTTAAAATTTTATAGCAGTTTTCACCTTATAAGCGGTTTTAAAAAATACTTGATTCCAGTTTAGATATGACGTTTTTGCGGTTTCCCTAAAATTTGACAAAAATCTTGATAAAGTTATTCTTCTGCAAGATGGATTTATTTCATCTCATTTGAATCATGTATATTTTGTTTAAACCTTTTATTCTGAAACATACTTTATAATTTATAATATTTTTGGTGTCTTCTTTCAATTTTAATTCAAGTTGAATTTGATTTTCGTAGGGTAGGCAAGTTTTCAAACATTTCTCCTAACACTACTCCTACCATTATTACTATTTTGGGCCAATCTTTTTTGAATTTTATGACACTGTCCGCTGGTTATATGTGTTTCCATGGTATCGTCTTTGTCAAAACCCAACCAATAAACCGAGTAAGTAACCGTCTATCTTCCCTGTGACAGAAACAAGAGTAATCACACAAAAAACAATATTGTCGCTGAGTAAGTATGTCGAGTGTGGGTGGAATGGTGAAATTGAGAGAGCAAGCTTTTTTTTATTAAAGTGGAGGAGCGTTTGGTGAGAAGAAAGGTAGACTGGATGAAACTGTGAAACTTCGATATGAGGCCAAAAAAATATTGCGTAGTTCAATTGGTAAGTGGAACTCTAGACCACACTCTATCGGTTGTCGCCCGAGTGTTTTGGCAATTAAACTATCACCACACGACACCCTATTAGATCGTCTCACATCTCGTTTCCGTCTCTCCAGACTAACCATCACAACAAGAGTGTGTGGTGCGTATATGCAGGAATTATAGAATTGGGAAAATAAAACAAAACTAGTCTTATTAGGGTAAAGAACTAGTTTTAAGCAGTCTAAGCGGGTCACTGATTGTTTTACCTTATTACAAGCGATGGGTTGATTAAGTGAGGGATATCAGCATACCAATCTTCTTGCTATCTTTAGTTCTTCAAGCTGTTACCATTGGAAGACACTATTGTTGAGTTAAACTTTTGATTTTTCGCTTTAAAAGTTGGAGCGGCGGAACTAATTTTGAACAGATCGAACTCATTTTCATCCGCAAGGTGCTTTTTTAAGCAATGCTGAAATCTGAATTTTTTTACGTCCCCTTAAAAAATCCCTCGAACTTTTCCCCCTATTCAGTAAGTTCGCATTCCTATCCGCGACCTACTAATCGGAATCTGATGCGTAATCAGCACAGCGTATCGGCATAGATGCGTAAAATGCCATCTGTCTAAATTGTTTATCGGGGCATACACTCACCGCACCGTTCGGCAAACGGTATTCGTCGTCTCTTTTATTCTCTGGTGTTCTTATGGGAAACTGCGAGTTTGACGTCTCACTCGCTGTTCATAAGGATGGTGGGAGAACAAAAGAGGTAAACATATAGCAGTACAAACGATCCGACTCAGAACAGTGTTGTTAAAGCAAATAACATTGAAACACATCGTTGCTTTATTAAATCACTGAGAAAATCTTCGAAAATTATTGAAAAAGCTGTCTTTTGTGTTGTTTTTAATCAAGAAAAATTAATTATGAACATACATTTCTCTTGAAAGTAATGAACCACGTTTTCACCATAGGAGGTTTCAGTTAATTTCAAACTTAAAATTCTTATTTCCAGAACCGAAACAGTGTCTTGGCAACACGATAGTTCATCAGTTGTGCTGCAGCTGCTGCTAGTGGTGAACAGGTTCCGTCAATTCAGAATTTGTTTTCAGTTTTGTTAGAAAATAATAAAACTTTTGGTTAGTGACAAAGCCTTAGATGATAGAAAAAAAGTGAGTGAATAATATGGTATGTGACAATTGAGTGCTTGACTTTCAGAGTGGTTGTAATCAGTGCTGAAAATTTGATGAATTCGTTAGTAGCGAGGTGGCGATTGCTGAAGAGCAGCTGAAAAATGTACGTTTTTGGACAACAATTTTTAATTCATCATATTTCTTGTCGGAAACCCAGTAAATTGTGTTTGTGTGAATCAAATGTATGGTTAAGTGATTTGTGAAGATGATCCTATCAAAAGATTTTGAAAATATGAATAAAAAAGTGCATTTTCGGATCATTTATGTTCAACTGATTAAAATAGGTGACACTGCTTAACTCGTTTCTTACCCTAGATTACCTAATATTACGGGCGGGAGTAGTTTGGGGTGTAAAACATTCGGGTACCAAGCGAATGAGCATGGGTGCAAGTCCCACCTGCCACAACTCAATATATTTTTGATCTATATCTTGCTGAGATATTTACGATTTTATGAAGGCGGAATAAATCACTTTTCTGTAATTTACTAATTTTAGCAGTTTTATGTGAAAGAGGTAAATTTGTTTATTTGTTTATTTGTTACCAATCAACAGAGCCAGATGGTCCTAATGATGCTTAAGTATACTTAAAATATTTACTTTGACAAAATGACAAAATAAGCACCTTCCACAGAATTGGCACCATCTAGACTCAAGATTCACTTTTAAAAAGGGCGTACTTATTTGATTAGGTATTATGTTTGAAAAATCGTATCTCCGAAACTCGGTTGGCTCCAAAATGATGTGTAAGCGTGAGTTGTAGGAAATTGATTTTTAAACATGAAAAAATATTAAAATAAAGACGCCCTTTTTAAAAGTGATTCTTGAGCCTAAATGGTGCCAAATTCTGTGGAAGGAACATATTTACTCTTATCAAAAATCTAGGTGACGTTTAGGATAAATAGCTCAAGTTTTGTCATTTACCTCTTTCACATAGAATGCCACCATAACTTTTTTATGAATGTATCAGATCTCAATGATTGTGAAAAAAAGTCAAGTACCTTGTTTCATTTACTTTAACATTTCTAAATTTTTTTTTATTTTACTCCTTAAAATAGCCATTTTTCCATAAAACTCAAATGTGCGACTCCCAAATCGCGTCAACCAATGTTGACGCCATATAAAAGTTTTGTTGTGACACCCTAGGGACTGGTTTGATAGATGGTGGACGGGAACTATAGATTGAATTTATTAATGTCAGAAGTCATTCCAGCGGATCTATTGGGGAGATCTGATTTAGCCTGCATTATACTTATACCGTGGCCACCACTGCCCTAAGCTATCATTTGAGGGGTGAGCCCCCGGGTTTTTTGACATAGTGCTATTTTGGGACACTCTACTGTACAAGCTTCCTAAACATAATACTGTCAAATCTTCTCTGTAACAACAATGAGATCGGAAATATGCATTTTTTCTTTAGCTGCCTTGGCAAAAATATTCCTTTGAAAACCATATAACAAAATTAAGATTTAAATTACTGATGTTCTGTTACCTTACAGAAATCGAAAATAGTTTTTATTGTTAGGCCTTCCTCTACATTGAATACATTTTACGAATTCAATCCCTTTTTCTCAATAGCACATCCTTGCCACAACACAACACGTTCTCTTTTCACCACTTCACTAAAGAAATGGCTAGTCGGGGCAAATAGCAGTTGGGAGTCGAGCCTGTTTTTCCCTCCGCAAGACGCTTTGATCACCTTTGATCGCCACCACACACTAATCATAGACGGTAGACTTCTACAGACTTGCAACAGTAACTTTGCTAACGGAAGACATACCTGAACTTGCCGTATTGGAACGAAAGGTGTTGCGGACTATTTTTAGCGGAGTACACACAGATAGCGGAGAGTGGCGTAGGCGTATGAAGCACGAGTTGGAGGTACTACTTGGAGAGATTCCCATCGTACAGCTGGCGAAAGTTAGGAGGCTACGCCGGTTGGGCCGGCCACGTTGCAAGAATGCCGGACGACTGTGCAATGAAATCCGTTACCTTCAAGAATCCCACCGGTACCAGGAATAGCGGGGCGCAACGTTGAAGCCGACTTGTGTTTGTCGTGACGCTTAACGAATTGGCGACGAGTAGCCCAGCACTGAGTACAGTGGAGAGAAACTTCACTCTTTTCATTACAAATATTTGAGTCAGTTTTTTGTGAGCCTTTCGGGTACTTGGGGTACCATACTGATTCATCTTCCTGAATCCTGAAGTCAGCCAGGCGTCTTAGAAGTCACAAATCG